>NW_027192387.1:596287-684271 GCF_041956645.1 Rasamsonia byssochlamydoides | reverse complement strand
GGGGGCAACTACCTTCTTATCTATATCCTCCTTCGGCCTTACAACCACTTCCTTCTCGCTCGTCCGGCCCACTAACTGTCCATCCCTCCAGATACCATTCGCCAACACCATCCCGGTGAAGTTGGTGCGGTAGATCTCACAATCGACAACATCACAATCTACCAGAGATGAGCGATCCACGACGCTATTGGTCATGCGGACGCCTCGCACCGTAGAGCGTTTTATGCGCGGGCTATCCGTCACAGAGGACCGCTGGACGGTACTCCACTTGATATCTTTGGTGTTTCTGATCGAACTATCCTCGACGGCGGAGCGCTTCAGACGCCGGACTTGATCGAGGTGCGAGCCCTGTGCCTTCGACCATTTGGCGTGCCCAACAGCGATGAGCACGCAGTGCGACAGCTTGGAGCGCTTGAGGCTGGAATCCACGACGACGCTGTCCGTGAGCTTGCTGCGCTTGATATAGCTGCCCTTGCCCTTGCTGGAGTGCGACTGCAGTGTCACCCTGTTCAGGTTAGAGCGCTGGATGCTCGTGGACGAAGTGAGATTCTGAAACGAACAGGACTGAACGGTCGAGCGCTCGATGATCGGGTACGACTCCCACTTGTCAGGAATCACAGTGAGATCGCTAATGGTCGACCACTTGGCGAGGGGGATGCTAGACATGATGTGTTGCGGTGCAATTATCAACCCGTCAATCTTAAGAATCAATCCGGCTGATGGTGCAGAAGAAAGCGAATTTGCAGCAGTATAGATACCACCTGCTGCTACGGCTGTTTATATGTTCCTCAAGTCTCTGGCTGGCAGCTAGGTCAGTGGACTGCCCTGTATATATGCTCGTGTGAGTTGTCCCTATTCGGAATGGCCTGTATCCGAATTATGTTGCTGCCTGCCAACGCCAGGTGTCTCAACAAGTAGAACACGACACACCGTCCAGAAATTAACCAACTGGAAGTCGGCTGATTAGGCAGTAGTTTTTCAAGGATAAAATCGCCGAATTATTATTGATGATCGAGACAGGAAAGTTTGATGATCTGTCATGCTGTACAGCGAAAGAGAAGCTCCCGCGGGTAAAATTAGGGGAACCGCAACGTCCAATCGAATGAGTCGGAGAGTCTATACGCATTCACGCCACATACATATAGGGAACCCGATTTGTGGATATTATTGCACACTGCACTCTGTACGTCGTAGTAGCTGCTTCATCCACAGATTTCGAAAGAAAGTAATGCTCGACGTCAGGCTAGTACAGGGGAAGAAACCCCATTGTGTGACAACTGACACCAATCCTTCCCGCTTTCATCTACCTGACCACGACCTGTCCTCGTTCACATTGGATCGAGAGTGAGGCTGCACGGGAGAACCACGTGGCGTGGCCCATGTCCTGGCCGTGAGAATCTACTATTCCCGTTCCTCTATGAACCAACCGTGCGCGTATGGTCAGACCAGACGACAAACTCGGAACGATGGAAGATGATGTAAGGGATGCTCCACAGTCAAGGCAAGAAAGAAAAATAGGTCTGTGGCTCTTCCCGTGCGGTTTGTTCGTACAGCGATACGATAGCTCATCTCTGCAGTCGCGACACTACCCATACCGTTGATTGAGTGAGGTCGGATACAATGTAGGAATCCCGTATTTTAATAATACGCGCGCGAAAGAGATGCCTGTATACTTCCCAGTACATATAATGATATCTAGCCAATAGCTGTAAATATATCTGCTACAAAAACCAGATCAAAAAGCATATTCAAGAATCGAATGTGAGAGAGATTCATAATCCACTTGCAGTGGATATAATACGCCAGTACCTAATAATGTTCGTCAGCTGATCCAGTTCCCTCGGATATTGTATCCTTGGGGGTCATGGGCGATACATAACGTTTCGGATGAGAGAGTACATACATAATCAAATCCATTTGCCGGCGAATATGTACTCCGGGATATGTTCGTCAGTACCTGTACTGTACCTCGGATAACGAACGACGACGAACCTCATCCGATAACATATGGAGTACCTTGACCAACTGGACGACCTTGACCACTTCCCCCGCAGTAATCCTACTAATCACCAGTGATCCCCAATTTTGGGACCTGTGGAAACTTGTTTTGGGGACCCTCTGGAAACGTACCCAGTTTTTGGAATCATCGGATCGAGAACTCCATCCGGTCCGGTCTCTACCGAGAAGCTGTAACTGCGTCATGGCTTTTGCGGAGTTCTGAATTGGTGAAGATGTGGGGTTGAGGGGATGGATCAACTATATAAACCTGTCCTTGTCCGGATGATCTGGATGAAAGTAGAGTGTTGAAGTGTGAGGATTCCTGCTTTCTTTCTGGCTAGCTAACTGTCTGAAGACGCAGGTTAGCACCTGACTGTATATACATCCTATCTATCTATCTACAGATCTAACATACTCTATAATCAACATGCCCAACACCAAGACTGTTCACGTCCCCCACCTCGGCGGCATCGACGCCGCATACCAGATGCCCTACCCCTACGACCCGAACAAGCCCACGCTCGTCCTGGTCAACTCGTTCACCACCTCCTCCGAGCTGTACCGCCAGCAGTATGCCAACAAGAAGCTGACTGACACCATGAACCTGCTGGCTATCGAGCTGCTGGGCCACGGCCAGACCCGCACCAAGCGCGAGAACTGGACCTACTGGGACACGGCCGAGATGAACCTGCAGGTGCTAGACGCCCTTGGGATTGACAAGGCCTTCGTCCTGGGGACGAGTCAGGGAGGCTGGATCACGGTGCGGATGGCGCTGTTACGGCCGGAGAAGGTAGCCCCAGACAGTTCCTGAAAAAAAGTACCTTGTACGGTACATGCTGATGATATGTAAATATAGATCGCAGGAATCATCCCCCTAGGCACCTCTCTCGACTTCGAGTCCGACCGCACCCGCCAGCTCAACTGCTGGGATGCCCCGAACCTCCTCACGCCCAGCATCAACAAGTGGACCTCCAACGTCCCGACGCCGGACTTCGAGCCTGACCTCGACTACTGCGATTTCCTCATCGATATCGGCTTCGGCAAGGACGACTGCCCGGCTGAGGTTCGTGAGTTCTGGCGCAAGACCATCCGCGAGAACTACCAGGGTGATGACGGCAGACGGCGTATCCGTATGGCAGCTATCAACTTGCGGGATAGGGACGGTCTCCATGGGAGGTTGTTCGATGTTCGGTGTCCGGTGATGTGGTTGCATGTGCGTCCCCCTATACATATGCCCTATACACATGCCATCTGCGATGATATATGTCAATTGATACCGATACTGACTGTTCTTGACAGGGCACCAAAGACGTCGTCTACTCCGTCGCCAACGCCCAGGAGGAGATCAAGCTGTTCGTCAACTCGCCCGACGCGCAGCTCATCACCATCGAGGGCGGTGCTCACTTCTTGAGCGCGTCGCACCCCAAGGAGGTCGATGAGGCGTTGATTAAGTTTGTGACGAAGTACAGCGGAAAATAAACTGATTGACACGGAGTGATCAAAGTATATATGACTGAAGGATATATGATTGAAGGATATACGTTGTACATAGTTCTGGCTGTGTTATGAATTAGGTATGAATGAAATCAATAAACAAGAAAAGAAAAAAAAAGAAAGAAAGAAAGAAAGGAAAAAGGCAAGCAAGGGAGACTACTAGTAAGGTACATACATACATCATTGCTGTAAGAAGTTGTTCACATTAGCGCCGACCATTGGATAATTAATAACATCATGCGACGGAGTATATTAGCTCACCATCCTTCCTTGTAATATACCATTGTCCGATATATATTCGGTGGTATGATATTAAATCATTGTTGTTATTATCGTTCTGCTTCAATGCATGGCGCTAACCAGGTAGCATGTACGACCAACTTTGTTATTAATTACTGCATCTAGGCAAAGGAGACAGATACATAAAGTACTCCCTATGTGACATACAGTACGTATGTACTACAACCCGATTGTATCCATCGTATCGTGTATTCCTAGGTAGGTAGAAAGATATATATACTTACTGACTAGTAACAAGATAGGCAATACCTTTATCTAGATAGACGATTTTTAACTCTGCGAATCAGTTGTTTTCAATTATTTTCACAAAGGGGAGATATGCGTGACTCTCTCTCTGTATAGGTATAGTCAGCTGAGGCCAAGAGTCTTTCCTATGTGAACAACTATTATAGCGCTCTGAGGCCCTAGGGTAATAATACCCTTCTCATTAGAAAAGAAATCACCCTTAAGTGTAGTGGTACTGACACTCTTACCCTCTTATTACTTCTTCGTCTCTCTCTCTCTCTCTTTTTTCTTTCTTTTTTTTGTCAAGGGATATCACTTATAGAGTTGGCATAATAAAAGGGATAAATAAAATAGGGATTAATCTATTCTAGCTTATTCCTTGTTCCCATAACTATCCTTGCAAGTAGTTACAACTAGGTATTATTGAGGGCCTCGAGCTTTATATGAAATGAGAAGGTACTATTCCGTATATACGTCTGATAATAACTATCTTACCTTGTAAGAGTAACAAAGACCAGGTAGGATTAGTAAAATACTCTTTTTTTTAAGGGAAAAAAATAGCTTATGATTATGAATAATAGCTTGTCATTAATTCATACAAGACTGCTAGAACAGCAAAACAAACACTCAAGGATATATATTTATTATTAATGACTTGTTGCTTTACCTTATAGTAATAATAGATATCAGGGAGTGTAATATTATGGTCAAATTGGAGGGGGAGGGGGGTTACTTTGATTTTGTTAGAAAAATGGCAACTGGATTAAGGGGAGAAAAGTCAATTCAATTGTATGTACGTGTACATGTACATGAAGGAGCTCATCTTGGCTTTATATATATAATGTGGATTACTAGATCTCAGCACCGCGTTGAGGTGCGAGATCATCGCTGGGCTGGGATGATTTTTAATCAATGGAAGAAGTTCAGACTGATACGTTCCAACATGCGTGTATGTAGATCAAGATCTTGAAGGTCCAGGTGTTATAGTATGTATATATACCCAGTCATCTATTTTCATGATTCGATCACTATCCACATGTTCATGTGAGTACATATGTATGTACGTTGTATATATACTCTTAGGGTATCAGGCTCATCCAACATGCTCAGCCTGAATCTCCGTCGCAGCTTTTCCATTCTCGACAGGATTTGCAGCTCCAGACTCCACAGCTGCATCTTTATGACCGGCAGCCCGCTCCGCCTTACTTCGTCGAACCGCATCCCACGCCTTCGGGACAACCCACCACTGCAGACGCTGGTAGAACCGCGCCGACACAGGCTCCTCATCATCCCCACTGCTTCTGATGAAGAGGTGATCGACAGACTCCAGCGTCAGCCCCATCGTCTCCGGGTAGAACAGCCAGACGATGACAGCGTTGACGAGGTTGAACACCGCGAAGATGATGTACGTCCGGTAGCCGATGTTCTGCAGCGCCGGCGGCGTGATCTCCACGACAAGGAAGTTGCCTAGGAAATCGGCTGCGGCGGCCAGGGCGGCGCCTTTCGCGCGGATCTTCAGGGGGAGGATTTCTGGAGGGTATACCCATACGCAGGCCATCCATCCTGTAGCAGCAGTCAGAATTGACGATACCGGTATATAGCTAGGAAAGTTTTTAATGATACTGTACATACCCCATGTGAAACACGCCTCAAAGGCAAAGACGAAAAACACTGCCGCGATGCTGGATGCCCGATTGTCGATCGCCACGCAGATCGCCTCGCAGACGAGAACGGTGCACATCCCGAGGGCCATCGTGATGAACAGTCGACGTCGGCCGATTGCGTCGATCATGTACCACTAGAATATATGTCAGCATGCATGCGATTTTTACTTTACAGGGAAGTAGCGAAAAACGTACTGTCAGGAAGGAAGCGATAATATACCACACTTGCAGAAACCCGCCGACGAAGAGCGCGCGTTCCTGCGACATACCCAGGCTCTCCTGGAAGAGCGTCGGGGCGTAGTAAGTGACGATGTTGATACCTGGACTTGTCAGCTGCGCTGTGTACTTTTTGAACACATAGATGATTCTCACCCGTCATCTGCTGCATAAACTGAATGCCCAACGCCAGATAGAACCGCTTGTTGGCCGCCGTCCCCCCGTCGCGGAACAGATCCATCCAGGTCCCCTCCTCCTGCTCCTCGATCCGAATAGCCGCGAGGATATCCTCCTTCTCCTGCTGGACAACAGGATCGTCGATCGGTCGGTTCCGCAGTCGCGAGAGCACCAAGGTTCCCCGCTCAGGAGACGAGCCGTGCCACATCAGCCATCGAGGCGTGTCGGGCAGGAAGATGGTGACCGCGATGATGTAGACGGCAAAGACCATCTGGAAAAGCAGAGGGAACCGCCATTGAACGGGGCCCGGGTGGAAGTAGAAGCCGTAGTTCATCCAGTACGCTAGCATCAGACCGAACAGCATCATCGTCACCTGGCAGCAGACGTGCCAGCCGCGCTGCGACGGCAGACACACCTCACTTTGGTAGACGGGGGCAACTAGGGGTTGTTAGTTTCTTATGGAATCAGTCTGCGTGGAATATTACCTGAAGTGAGGTATCCAATCCCTAGAAAAAAAGCAAGTCAATACACGATCAGTGTAAGGTATCCTGACTTCATCTCACCAATTCCAGTAAAGATACGCCCAACCATCATCTGCACCCTCTCATAACACGAGCCCATAAGCACTGCGCCGATAATGACCAAAACCGAGCCCAAGATCAACGTCCTCTTCCGTCCCAGTCGCTCAGCCGACACCGCAGAAAAGATAGCCCCAAACACCGCCCCGACGTCGTACAGGGCTGTGATGGTGCTGACCATGATCGTGCTCGGATTGCCCATCTGGTGCAGCCAGTACTCCGAGATGACGACGCCGGACATGACGCCCTGGTCGTAGCCGAACAGCAGGAACGCGGAGGAGCATACTGTCGTGATGGCGCCGACCAGGACGGCGCCGCGAAGCCAGCTGACGCCGACTTGGCCGGTCATGATGGCTGATATTTCAGAAGACAGAGCAGATCAGATCCGTCTGACTGTCCTGACTCCAACTGCCACCCTTACTCTGGCTGTCTATGTCGATATCCCAGAGGAGAGGTGGATAGATCAGATCAGATCACATAGAAGAAATAAACCTGCATCGACAGCAGGGGCCTGTCCTTGATAACTAGTAAAATCTCCATCTGCACAAGCATCGGGAAAGCATCTACCGGAGGAAACGCCGATCATGTCGAACGTTGACTGTCGACTGCTGACTACCGGCAGATGTCTCTGCATGGAGCCCGATGATTTTGATTTGCTGTGTCAGAGTCCAGGCCAGTCAGGACTCAGTCAACGTGTTTCAGGGTTAGGCTGCGGTCAGAATCTGTGGGGATAGGGTAGTTAGCCTGCATCGACTCACCGAGTTGCAGGCAGATTTACTGAAGTGGCCACGGGCCAGTGGCCACACAGTGTGTGCGATGATTCTCCCCGAGCGTTATTATTCATCATCATGTGGGTGACGGTCGACGAACCAGCAGGTCGGTTTCGTGGGTGCGGAGTAATAGCTGAGGAGAGAGAGGGGAGGCCGGGGTAAGCTGTGGGGATCTCCATGTCGATCTCCATCCTGACAACTCGGAGTTGCCCCGATACCAGCCAACTTCGGCGTTGCCAAATCGGGCAGGAGGAAAGACACTGCCTAAGCACTCGGTACTCTTTAATTATAACTGGCGTGCGGAGTACTCTGTACAACCAGCAGACTCTTGTCGGGAACAATATCACAGGCGAATGTTCCACCGGAGTGGCTCGGTCCGAGGATCGAATCGTCTAGAGCGGCGCTCTGTGCTGAGGCTTTTTTTTTTCTCGGGATCTGGTTTTCCAGCTCAGATCTCTAGTAGTGCTCCTACTGGGCTGTGTAATGTATGGAATTTCATTGCCTTGCTGTGTGTGTGGAATTGCTGAAAAACACCGTCTTTCGCTCTTTCGATAGCCACTGCCAGACCACCCATCTTTTTTCTTTCAATACACCGATGTCGACCTAAGCTTTCTCTCGGTCGAATGCCGATTCTTCAGCTAATTTTCCTGGTCCAATGATGTTCCAAAATGGTATTTATTGTATTGCGTTTGATATGTACTCAATGGAACCCAAATGCACATCAAATCCAGAAAACGCCGTCATCGCCATATGCAACAGATGCCAGATCGGTGTGAAAGTATCATACGTGAAATGTCTAGTCAGATGGATCTCTCATCCAAACATGAGGATGGTCGTCAAGAAAATTGGAGGACTCTCGTGATTTCCTAGCATGGCTGTCAGGGCGGATCCCGCCAGATGAGTACAGTTTAAAGTGAACAACTCATAAAATGAAAGTAGAGTACTCACCAATTATATACGCAAGGGTTGGCTGTTCATCCGCGAGAGAGTCCTTTGCACGCTGCGGGTCAGAAACTTCCCGGACATGGCGAAGGGTATACATAGACCATGAACAATCTGATCTGATCAGCCAAAGCAACTAAAAAAAAAAAGACAAAAAAAAGGGAGACTGGAAGGAAGACGGGCAACTTACGATGCTGGTCGTCACTAAAAACCATACGACCACGACCATCGTTTCCTGCAACTTTTTAGCAGCAGGGTTTTCCTCAGCAAACGATCTCAGGAATTCGACCCCCAGACAGCAGTAAAAAATGGCGCTGACGCCAATGGGGCCAAAGAACCCCATAAACAGCGCATCCCGACTTCCTGTGATCTGCGGAATCAACCGACGCATGAGGTAGATCGCCGGCAGACGCCGGAGCAGCAGCACCAGGATGCCCAGGAGAAACAGTCGCCAGACGGGGACGACGCTACCGTCTATAAACGAGCTCCAGGGGCAGACAATGCCCAGCCAGATAAACATGGCCATGTTCAGGACCAGATCGATTGTCGGTTGCAGCGTGTCTTCCATTGTTCGAATGCGGAACCAGTCACTGTGCATCGTTAATTATGAACTATTTCTCAATGGGAAAACGCCTTGAAAGAAGCAGACGACGAAACAGATGGACGTACTCGAATGTGAAGGCATTTCCCGCGATGAAACATGCCAGTATATCGTCGCTGTCTATCAGGCCACACGTCCCCATGACAAGTAGCTAGACGATTGTCAGTACCACAACAGCAAGAAGGGCTCCCTACACGTACAGCCAGAGAAATAGCAAACACCGTGAAGCTCTCTTTGTCAACGTAATGCCTGATCTATCTCAGCATTTTCCCAGATAGATTGAAAGCATCTAGCAACACGACAAACCTGGCTTCGGCCTGACGCAACAGTTCCTTCGCGATGAACCCGACGAGCGCACCGTAGAGGATGCTCAAGAAGATGACATACATCCACGTCTCGCCCAGCCAGCGCTCGAGCGCGCGCAGGACGCCGTCAGACACCTGCTGGTTCGAGCCTGCATATCGCATGAGAAACAACGGGAGGAACAAGAACGGATATCCCAGCCCGTCATTTGCGCCGGACTCGGCCATGATAATCCTCTGCAGCGCCACGGGCACATTCTTGTCAGCAAATCCGCCTTTCACGATTGAGCTCGACAGGACGGGATCCGTGGGTGAGACGCAAGCTCCAATGGCGAGAGCATGCAGAAACGGCAGATCTGGGACGAGCAGCCAGATGAGGAGGCTGCTGCACAGCCACATGGCTGTCAACCCTGGCAGCAGCAGCACGGCGAGCGCTTTCCATTCATGCAGCAGATACCGCTTGGGAAGCTGGATGCCGGCAATTATCAACTGGACTCCGAGAACTAGCCGGCTGAAGTAGTACGTGATCGAGGCGATATTCTCCGGATCACCCTGGGCCACACCGAGGGGGCTGAAGATGTTTAACGCGGGGCCGAGGAGGACGCCCGCCAGGAAGGAGACCACTGAGATTCAGAAAGATGAAGTCATCAGTTGAGTCCTCCGCGTCTGTCTACACGATACTGTGCTTTGGCAAGCTTACATGCATCAGAAAGATAGAATCTTTCTTTTATAACGTACGAGATCAGCCCGTATGCGGTGATGAACAGTCCCAGGATTGAACAGACGATGTTGAAGTCTGTCAACTCCAAGGACGGCATGGTGGGCTACGCCCCGTGCAGGTCTCCTTTTATCTGAAATAAAAAAGAGGTAAAGAAAAAGAGAAATAAGAATGAAGTAAATGCAAACTGCAAGGAAAAGAGCGAGTACTCTTACAGGTCGAAGGCGATAGGATGGTCCTGTCAAGTCATCCTTGGCGACAAGTCTACCGTGCTAGGCAATAAATCGCACTTAAAGGATTCGCATGTCAGGCGGGGCATCCCGCGTGGACCACGAGCTGATAGCTGAAGGCTGAAGTTAAATATCTTGTGTGGGTGTGATACTGTGATGACGAGAAGGCGCGGAATCACGACAAATGATAGCCATCCGATTGGCCATGTGTGGTGTCTGATAAGTACGGCGATAGCACCGGCGATCGACCATCAAGCAGTATTAAGCTGGTTTTGGTGAATGGGAGTGGTGAGAAGCCAATAAAATTAATGGGACGACCGTTGGACGTTGGCTGCATGCGGCGAGGATGACCGGATCATGGGGATCGCTGCGGCTCATTGCCCTCCATAGTTAGTGTTCAGGCTTTATGATACTACCAATAGCAGACTTACAAGCAATAAATGCTTTGTACCCCTCTTACTCCGTATAAGCAGACAAAGATTCAATCTGCCTGGTGGACCTTGAAACAAAGCGGAAGGACAAAGCTTTGACGATCGCGATTTCCAGCTGGCAGGTCTTAGTCATCAGGTATGGCGGGTTGTCGAGACCAGCTTTCCCACTGCACCTCGTCGCCTTGCGCAGTGCTTTCAGATCAAGTTCAAGGGATCCTCTCTGATGGATGCTGAAGTCGCATATCTCCGCGGGAGCTCCGAAGCGAGTAGTTGATGTGAAGGAAGACGCGTTAGGTAGGTTCGTCGCGCATGCCGGACTCTCCATCTCGTGACCTGGGCGATGCGTGAAACAAGAAGCCGATAATCAATTTGCAACATGACCCGACTCAGATGGGACGCCGTCAAGGCGTATCTGCCTCGACCGCGGTTTCTCACCCTTCATTATGCCTACTTCATCGGGGTGAGCTTGATCACATCGGTCATCTTCTGGGGCTCGTCCACGCCCGCTCGCAGCGTGCGATATATCGACTCGTTGTTTTTCACCGTCAGCGCTATGACCCTGGCAGGGCTCAATACGGTCAATCTGTCGACTTTGAACACCTTCCAGCAGGTTCTGCTGTTCTTTCTCATCATGATGGGTTCTGCGGTAAGATAGATTTCACTACCTTCCCTCCGACTATGTGAGAGCCATGCTTGTACTCAAGTTCGCGAGGCTGCACCCTAGATCCCTTTCTTGGTTTATCTTTTTTATTTAATTTTTTATTTAATTTTTTATTTGATTATATATATATTCGAAACTCAAGCTAATATTCATAGATCTGGGTGTCACTCGCAGTCGTTCTGGTCCGTCGACGAGCCTTTGAGAAACGGTTCACAGACATCGTCGAGGAGCAACGTCTCCAAAGGAGGAGGTCCAAGAGCTCAATGAGTTTAAACCGTTGGGATTTCCTCTCGCGGTCGTTCTCCCGTCAGCAAACCCCTCCTAGAGAGGGCGCTGCCAGGCCAGATGGCTCCCCGGAGCGTGCTTCCTGGCGTCTGCCGATCTCACAAGCTCTGTCCACCAATTCCACAGGCCATGTTAGATCCCGATTCGGAGAACGCGAGTCTAATACTGAGACCTCTACGAAGCCGGAAGTCCCGGAAGACAACCAGCAACCTGACATTACCGCACCAGTCGACAAACACGAAAAAGAATCAATCGCGCCTGAAGAAGAGCCGCCTAGTGGACATTCCCTTTGGGAGCAGAACAACAACACCGAGGCAGACATGCATATCACCTTCACTGACGATGCATGGGGTGGTCGCCGAGATCGTTCACCCAGCGTGCAACGCCGACCTCTTCGTCCGCCATATGTCAATGTGAGCAACCGCGCGACGACTCTAGGTGCCGTGAGGGGTGGTCCTGGTGCGGATGACCGCGATGATGGTCATTTGCACTTTCTGCGCAAGTTTGGCCGCAATTCGACATTCCACCACCTCACTGATGCAGAACGGCGCCGACTGGGGGGTGTCGAGTATCGAGCAGTGTGCCTGTTATCCGTCATTGTCCCCGTATACTTTGTCCTCTGGCAGCTTCTTGGAGGGTTGGGTCTGGGGGCGTACCTGGCAAGACACAAAGCGTCCGTGACCGAAGCCAACGGCCTAAACCCCTGGTAAGTGACCAGCGTTTGGAAAACTGAGCATGATTGTTTATGAATATTTTACTGACACGTTTCATCAGGTGGACCGGTTTCTTCTTTGCGATTTCTGCCTTCAACAACTCCGGAATGAGTCTGCTTGATGCGAACGTTGTAAGGCTATGTTCTGGCTAGAGGTTAGACAGACTCCTGTTAACGATCATATGCACAGGTCCCCTTTCAAGATTCCGTATACTTACTGATAACAATGGGCCTGTTGATATTGGCTGGAAATACCTGGTATGTACTGTTCACCTGTTGTTGATTTTGATGTGCTCATACAGTTGTAGCTACCCAATCTTCTTGCGCTGGTCCCTGTATATTATGCGGCTGCTGCTTCCTAACAACGAGTATTTCCGTGATGAGCGGGAGACGTTGACCTTCCTGCTTGATCATCCCAGACGCTGCTATACGACCCTGTTCCCTTCAAAACACACCTGGTGGCTTCTATGCTCGGTGATTGTCTTGAATGGCATCGATTGGGTTGCATTCGAAGTGTTGAATGTGAGATTGCGCTGCGGTCATCTTCGATTCTCGATGCTAAGACTACTAGCATGATAACCCGGCCATTAACAGCATTCCTCTGGGTTCACGAATCCTGGACGGACTGTTCCAAGCCCTGTGTGTACGAAGCGGCGGCTTCTACGTCGTCAACATCGCGTCCCTCGAACTGGGATTGCAGGTGTTGTATGTAGTCATGATGTATATCTCCGTCTACCCGGTCGTCATCACGATGCGCAACTCAAACGTCTACGAGGAGAGGAGTCTGGGCATCTACGCGGACGACCCAGCAATGAATCTGGACAATCAGAACCCAGCGCTGGAGGACGGGGAGAAACGGCTTCCCATCTTCAACGCAACGGGGCGGATGTATTTCATCCAGCAGCAGCTCCGCGCGCAGCTGGCGTATGACCTGTGGTGGATCGTCCTGGCCGTCATTATCATCTGCATCGTCGAGGCGGGCAACTTCACCCGGGATCCAGTGACCTATTCCGCATTCAACATTATTTTCGAGACGGTGAGTGCCTACGGCTGTGTCGGGATCAGCACGGGTCTTCCCAATCAGCAGTACAGTTTCTCCGGAGGCTGGCATACCTTGAGCAAGCTGGTTCTCTGCGCGGTGATGATCCGCGGTCGTCACCGCGGTCTACCAGTGGCAATCGACAAGGCCATTCTGCTGCCGGGTGATCACCTCGCAAGAGCGGAAGAGGAAGACGCCCATCTGCGGATGGAGCGGACGATGAGTCGAGCTCATGATTTTATGTAATTTTGGACCTTGATGCAGGCATCTCGTCCGAAGTTTGGTTTGGATGGATGTCCAGTACCTACCTAACGGAGGACAAACTAGTAGTAGTTTACTCGCCACAACGTCATCAGAGTTCGACGCTGTTCAACGCTGCCTTCGGGGAGGAGAGGAGATTTCGTCGGAAATTCACCCGATCGACGATCCCGAGATGCCCGAAGAAGACAACTTATAACTTCGTCAGACGGGAGATATTTGCAATGCCAGTCCGTATGAAGTAGTGGGCGGGCTACCTAGTTTAGATTCACCAAGAAGTTGGTGTGTCATGGCAATCGTCGTGCTCCATAATGCCCCTCTTGTTGGTATGCTGTTTGAAGGGGGAATTCCGGTCTCCTTCACTCAGGAACTACTACTCCTGCCCATAGGAAAATAAGATAGAAAAAAAAAAAACAGGGAATGACTTATCTAGCAATATCATCTGCTCTCGAGCTAGGTCAATCGAATGTGTAGTACAGTGTAGTATAGTACATACTTCCTGTGTAGGCAAAGGTAGAAAGAAAAGTAGCTGCACACACAACCCTAAATAATACAGACCATAGAATACAAACCATTAACAAATATAACTCAGCGAAAACACAAGAGGAGGGAGACCTTCTCTTCGATATTTCCGTGCAGGGCAATTGAGTTCATGTTCTTTCTGCCCATCTCGTGTACAAAACACGCAGGGATTTTTCAGGACAAAAAAAATCTGAGATGTGCAGTAGATCCACACCTGTACAGGGTGGGGGCTCTTGGTTGTACTGTACATATTAACAAAGAGGGAGGTAGTAAGTGAGGAAGATGAGAGACGAGGTAGGAGGAGAGATGAGTTGATAGGTTGATGTCAATCATGTCATGATGAAGAGAGTTGTAAGAGACTTATAGGAGGCGAAAAAAATTCATGGTTTCACTATATTCCACTAGGATACTTCTACACTTAGCTTTTTTTTCATGAAGTTCGCCGTCCGCAGCAAATTAGGCCCCAATCAGTTATATATTGACATCCTGTAATTGCTTGACCACTCTGTTGCTATTTGTCTCAGCAATATAAAAGGCAATCTACCATATTTGATTTGAGCTGCATTTATTTGAAAGTCATATTTCAATTCCATCGGCATTCATCTTGTGTAACAACTGGGAAATCATGCACATTATCGGCATGGTTATCCACACATTATATATATATACCCTTGATCGCATGAAATATGTCAAAATCGGAAATGCGCTCCTAATGATGGAAAGCATACAAAGATCGATCTTTACTAGAAGTAACATCTGGACAGAGGCCGTAATAGCTATTATATATAATGTACTGTACAAAGCGCTGTCCAACCACTTTATGCTGGCTTTGGGACCTACTCTCATACCAAGTCGATCAGCAGACCTACAAAGGAAAAACACAAGCAAAAAAAAATGAAGTAGNAGGATTCGAACCTGTGCGGGCGAACCCAACAGATTTCTAATCTGTCTCCTTAACCACTCGGACACACTGACTTTGTGATAGACGTTAAGAAATTAGATGCGGCTATCTAGAGTGGCTAATTTCTGGGTGGAGGATGCTAAGCGAGGGCGGTCAACACCGGCAGAATCCACATACTGTAGTATTAATAGATCACGTGAGCTTCGTAATTTTTATCTATTTTTAAAGGAACAAGTCCCACTGGTTCCACAACAATGNTGTGTCCGAGTGGTTAAGGAGACAGATTAGAAATCTGTTGGGTTCGCCCGCACAGGTTCGAATCCTGTCGCTGACGTTTCTTTTTTGCAGTGCTGCTTGCTGATCGATGCAATCTACAGTTTCATTTTTTGCCTTTTTTTTTTCCCCTTTTCCACGCCCCCTTTTTTTTTTGCCTTTTTCTCCTTTTTCTTTCTTTTTTTTTCACCTTGGTCGAATGGTATTTAACAAATAATCTTCTGAATATGTATGTAGTACCGTACATACATGTACATACAGTACAACCCTGGCAAGTCGATGGCTCAGTAAATAAACAAAATATACGCGCTGAAAAGCAATAATTGAATATTAATAACCGCCTGCAACGCTTCCCTTGATCCCGACAACAATGCAGTACTAACGCAAAAAAAAACGCCACCACTTGTGATAAAATTATCGACTTCTATATTTTAACTCTTAATAACTAAACAACTATCTATAGCATATAAAAATTAATATAATAAATAATAAATAGCTATTATTCGATAAAATTAAAAAACTAAAATAATTAGTTAAGTAGATCTTATATTATTTTAGTTTCAATAAAGGGGTAATAAATTTATATAGTACTAACTTTATAACTAAAAAGGGTTGAAGTTCTAGTTATAAACATGATCTAAAATTTTTAAATGTAGATAGATTAATGAATGATATGTCATATATTTATATATTTATAAAGGTAATAATGGTGGTTGTTTCGTTGTTATAAATAAAGTAGAGGAGATATCCAAAAATATAGATATATATTTTTAGGTTTTTACATACATAAATTTGGGAACTTTTTTGGGATGCCTTAAAACTTTTTCACAACCTTTCTCTACAACCAAGCAACACCATAAAAGATTTTATATATATAAAAGCCTGTTATTTAGTAATTATCTATATTTTTCCAATAAAAAGCTGTACGGGTATCATATAAATTTGTTGAAAAATAATTAGATGAAAAAGTTCAAAGTTTTGCGGGAAAATGGCTCAGTGGCGGTTTTTTTTTTTGTAGAGGCACTGAGGAATAATACCAAATAGCTGATCAATAAGTCAAGAAAGAAACTTTATATTCAACCGTTCATACACAGTATTGTATAGCTATTAATTAACCAAATTAGCGAAAAATAATAACAGACTGTAAAGGACTGAGAAGTACTCCGTATTATTAAAATTCCACTGATGTATATGAGCAATATTAAGTGTACTTTTTTTTCCCTACGCGTTTTTCGTCTTATAATATATCATAAGGACTTGCGAGGCTAGTTAATAGCGTGAATAATGAGAGTACTGTACTGCAGGGAAAGGAATGGAGAGAAAAAAAATGCCCCTCCTGGTATGTCAGGTTATGTCCTGGTTGAAGGGGGAATTCCGTCTCTCTCTTACTCGAGGAATAGAAACACTATGCCTGATTGAAGGAAAATAATATAGGGAAGAAAAAATCAACAGGAAAAGACTTATC
Source organism: Rasamsonia byssochlamydoides (assembly GCF_041956645.1). NCBI lineage: Eukaryota > Fungi > Ascomycota > Eurotiomycetes > Eurotiales > Trichocomaceae > Rasamsonia > Rasamsonia byssochlamydoides. Next base: position 667,509 of record NW_027192387.1, on the reverse strand, counting down.
TAGCATTACAATCTGCTCTGAACTAGATCAATAGAATGGGTAGTACAGCACATACTTCCTGCGCAGGCCCAATGTAGAAAGAAAATAGGGCACACACAACCCTAAATAACACAGACCATAGAATACAGACCATAGACAATGCAGGATAAACACAACTAAGGAGTAGTTGCTACTTCATGGTCTGCACTGCAATCCAGTTCCTCCCGCTGCGACCTGTTGAAGAAAAACGCCACCGTCACCACCGTCTTCACAACCACACACAGCAACAGCGCAAACGGCGAATTCACCCCGGGCAGCGCAAAGGCGCCCACGTAGCAGCCCGCGGTGAGGCAGACCAAGAATCCAACGCGCCGGTTCCTCGCCCGGTTGTGGACCCTCAGCAGTCCCGGATCGCACATCACGTCTATGTAGGCTGCCGTGGCCATGGCGGTCGTGATCTCGGCAATCTTCAGGGATCGGGACATGGCGACCTGGCCGCCGGACGAGAAGGCGAGCAGGCCCAGCACGGCCGTCGAAGCGGGGCCGTCGCGTCGAATCGGCGCCAGATACTGGATGATCATCGCGGCGAGGACCATTACCGTCTGCAGGAGATTGCTGGTCACCAGCCAGATGCGTTTGCGCACGCCGAAGTAGTTGCCCATTTGACCGAGGACGAGTCCTCCGCCGATAAAGAGACAGAGGCTCGTGACGATGTTAGAGAAGCTGTACACCCCCTGCGCGAGGCCCGCCACGCTGATGGCCAGGAACACCGTGTTGCCTGTCTGGTTGGCAGCGAAGCAGCGGTAGTCCGGATACGAGGCGGCGTCTTGGATGCCGGTTGCAAAGGAGAGTGCGAGCAGTTCGGCCTCGAGCACCCAGTCTTCGCAGATGTCTTCGGTGAGGAACTTGCAGAGAGTCGTCAGACTGCCACGGTCGGCAGAAGCAGTGGATTCTTTTTCTTCATCTTCATGAGTGTAGACATAGACCGATGTTGCGACCATAGTAGCTGAAGTAGAATATAATATCAACACTTGATCAGAATTGATTTCTGAAGAAAGTGCTACTTACATTTCTGAGTATCCGACATAGCAGCTCAGCTCACTGGCTGCCTCTGCTCGGCACTTTCCGCGGCATCCATATTCATATATGTACAAATATCTAGAAATCAGGGGCGCATTGTGCCATCCGAATCTGTGTGACCTTGCAATGACGAGCTTGTCAGACCTGCCTCTCAGGAACCATCTCAATTTACACACGTTTAATGGAACAGCGTCTCGTCGTGCGACAACCGCCTGGAAGGTTGCGAATGCCAATTCTCGGCAGGGAGATAGATGACGGGGAAAGGAAATTTGCCCAGACTCGACGTGTCTCAAAGTGCCCCATTTCTGCGGATGTTTCCCGACGTAGGCTGGTTGTACCACCCTGTAAAGGAGACTGCCATTTTGAGAGATATTGAGATCGATGGCTCTCGGATCGGATCCGCGTGGTCAGAATCTGTGGACGAAAGACACAATGCTATTCCCGACGGCCTGGGCATGTATCCTGCGGCAGGCACAAAGATTCATTGGACGAGTACGTCATCATCCTCTTGGCATGCTGCACTGTCGTCGATTTTTCCAAAGGAAAGCCGGCCGTCTAGCGAAACCGCTGAACCGCGTCGCGATACAGCCTCAACACCTGCTGTTTCACATTCCGGGCCAATGGCCAGCTGTCCGCTAGTCGACTCAGCACCCCTACCGCGAGCTCAATCCGTACCTTGAAGGATTCCTCCAACTCCGGTCTTGTCGACACAACGCATGCTGCCGTATGCACCAGCACGCCCATCGCGATGGCGTTGATAAGAAAGGGACTGTGGCTCTTGATCGGGCTCGGGAGGGTCAGGAGATTGGAGAGAGAATCCGCCGCGCGGATTAATTTCTTCGTATAAGGATCGAGGATATCGAACGAGGAGAATTCCGGATGACGACCATAAGACACGCGAGAGTCCAAAGGCGGCACCAGCCTCAGGCTCGAACGTGGTCGGTAGAGGTACATTATCGCACTGTAGCAGTTGAGTCCCACAGTCAGCATGGTACTTTGATTAGAAATCAACGAGACGAGACCTACGAATAGACAATCATCTGCGCTTTGAAGAGCATCTCGTCAAGGCCATCCCCGATGGTTTCGCTCGAAGATGGGAGGTGCAACAGCCATTCTGTCAGAGCATCGTCCACCGTCCCAACCGCCTCCACTTCATTCTCCAGCCCAGATGGCGGCCCGAGAGCCAGGACAGTCCCCAGCAGCCGTACAGCGTCGATAGGGTAGGCAAAGGAGGATAGGTAATGCTGCCGCAGGCCCAAAGGCCTGTTCTCCATGAGCGCTGCGAACGTAGGACCCGGGGGGATGAACTGGAAGTATGTACAAATGGTCAACTATCTGTCAAGATGCTTGTCGACAGGCGAACAGTATCAAACGAGAACGCAACATACCTCCGCCCTGTCATATACAGCTTCATCACACGGGAGAGCCAGGTCGGACTGCACATGATACAGCGAGAACGAGGTCTGCTCTCGAAGGGCGGCTAGCATGCCATCCACCACATACAGCTCCCAATACGTCCGACGCCACATCTCTTCCACTAGGGGATTCTGCATGGAGTTCTCCACTGCAAACGACGCACGATGCATGCCCAAGTCGAGGGCTAAATCGACGGCGGACTGCATGAGCTGATGGGCGCGCTCATGTTCGCCGTGACCATGGGCGGTGATGGCTAGCAACAGCATCCTCTGCACCTGGAAGCCATTCCGTGGTGTTGCTTCATCGGACAACGGCTCCAGGGTAGCCTTTTTGAGGGACTCCTGCACGGACCGATCTCGATGGTAATGCGCTCCAATATACCGCATCACTGTCACCACATACGATGGAATGTAGCGGCAGAGAGGGCCTCTGAGAGCCTGTTGTGGAAGAAGAATGGGGTGGGCATGGTGGAAGTGCTGATAATATAATTGAATCAGGGGATCTGCTGTGAGCGGAGTTTTTGACGGCCCCAGCTTGGGGACAGCGTATGCAGCGTTGTCAGAGTACACCAGACGACACTTTTTCTTTTTGATATCCCACATTCTTGACTGCCGGTTGACTCGGTTGAAGATATGAGAGGTCGACGCTTGATCTCAGGTTGACGACTGTTGACCGGTGGGTACAGCGTGTCCACTCTCGCAGCAAGAGATTAAAGAGTTCGAAGTCAAGAAACGGCAGTCATATCATATGTATGAGTTTGATCCGCCTGGCTTGTTGAAGACAGTAGACGTAGGTCTGTACGATCAAAATCCCAATACCAATCTCAGTCATTGAATGGTATTCAATCAGAGAGCTGTAAAAGTGACAGGAAAGCAGATCAATGGGATGTCAGCTGTCTGCGTCAGTGGCATATCGAATTCATATCGAATTAAAAATATATGTATGTACTAATACAGAGACAGCAAAAAAAAAGTTGCATTTTGTACGAAAGAAAGAGAGGCAGGGAGAGAAGATCTTCGCCGGGCTTTTCTTATCAGATCAACCGGATAATCTGCAACGATAATTACCACCAGCAGGCCAGCCATGTTGTCATGATTGGATGGATGCTGGTTACTTTGCTTCCACATGGTTCACCGCTACCGTGGTGATCATCAGATCAAGATGGATGAGCAAGCAGACAAGGTGGGATTGATCAGCTATGGCTTGTTTCTTGCAGACAGATGCCTGCACCTGCAGCCTACCTAACTAACCAAGCAGACCCGGTCTGTCGTGGGAGTCGTGGCTTGATACTAGAATGGGATCTAGTTACGTCCCTTGCTGGTTGACAGAAGCAATCGTCGAGTCGCGGCTTCGGGATCCGTAAAGAGGTCGCCGAAGAAGCCTTCTCTCTTTCTCCATCCAGTGGAGGACGTCGTGCATCATCATGCAGCGCCATCATGGCTTCGAGGGAAACAAACAGGCCCAGATCTAGAATTAAAAAAAAAGACAATTAGTTAGTGCTCCGTAATAGTCACTAGAACGGTGGACGCATGCATGGTGACACTGACAGTGACACTGACACCCCTCCACCGTACGTCGTCCAGTGCAGGAGAATAATTAGACACGCATCTGTACTCCGTCGATGTACGGGGTACTCCGTACAGTTCTGCCCCTAGCCTAGGAGGCATACCAAATGGTCGCCGACCTCGGGGATCGATCGATCATCGGCTAAGTTCCTAGCTAGCGCCGGCACCAGTTAGTGCTGCCATCATCACGTACAGTACAGTACGTACATCGTACAGTTCTAGAAGAGGAGCAGGGGAGGATCCATCCTTGCAGAAAGGCATCTGTTTCACATTGTAAATGATGCTGTGTCCGAAAAGTCTCCGAAGTTATTGTTAACTGTTTGTTCATGTCCATTGTCCATTGTCCACTCCATGGATTCCTTACTGTAACTACTTACGGAGTACTCCGTACACCTAGGCAGGTACCCATCCATCCCATTCCCCACTCAAAAATCCCCGGGAGAACCAGCACTCAAATCAAATCCTCCAGACAGCGCTTATGCTTGCTTACTGCTTACTGCTTGCTGGCTTTCTCTGATCGACACCGCTGCATACATGGCCAGCCGCCAGAAGAATGTCCGACTGGGCTTACTCTTACTCCTCTAACTCACCGGTATCGTACTATCTACCGGACTAATATCCTGCAGGCTAAATCGATGATTTGGAATTATTATCCTGTTTGTTGTCTCAGGTCTGGGGAAGGAAGGAATCAAGGAATCGAATTGTCCGAATGATCTCCGAGATCCACAATACACTCTCACACATGACGAAAAATTTCCCAGAGGCTACAGTACGAGCTGACTGCATGAGACGTGCAGAAGCCTTCATCCTTCATCCTTCATCCTTCATTAAATAATTTCCTAACTGGCTATTGTTGCAGGTTTACAGCCGAAGATTCGTTCGGTCTGTTTTGCTATTCTCTGACTGAGGCTGCGCTGAGCCTGCGGTGAGTCGTGACTAAGCCCATCTGCTAATATCAGGCAGGTAGAGTCCCCATTCGTCATCATCAGTCTCACACCTTGGCTGCCAATCGTTTTCACAGCGGGTCTGGCAAGTTGCCTGGATCATCTGACAGCCGCCGGAGACAGCCACGGCAGCGAACAAACGATACTGCGGACTCCGTCAACGGGGTTCTTCAAGGTTTTAAGAGAACTTCCTCAGGGAATGTATCAGGCAAGCAATAACCTTCCTTGATAGCAGATCAGCAGATTTTTCACGAAGCGAGAAATGGCGGCTGGAAGGTTTCTGTAGGGGCAATTAAACCGATCACAATCGGTCTGATTGATTGACCACCGCAACACGACGCCGGTAACCGGTCAAGTGGTTCCGAAATCGTTAATTCGGCCGCCAACACAGAAAACTACATAAGTAGTCGAGTTGAGCAAACTGTGATCTCAAGTTTTGCCCGCGTTCACCTCCGAGATTCGTGGCACAGCCCACCAGTCATGCCAACGTCCGGTGGAACCAACCTCCGGGATTTCCACCTTCAACGGCAGCAGTCCGTCCTTCATCGACATAGTCTGCGATTTCTTGAAAGCCTTGGAGACCGCTCCAATGGCAATGCTGGCGCCGATGCAAGCGCGCAGCGAGTCTTTGATGTCGCGTTGCCAGTCATCCTCAACAGCGGATTTTGAAGTCGTCGGGGTGGTGGAATTCTTCGCCGGATCAAACGAAGGAAGAAACGCCCCGTGGGCGAGCACGGCTTCCCAAGCCTTGCGTGCCTCAGCCACCGCTGCCGTGGCCCTCTCGAGCACAGCAGCGTCATTCTCACCTTTCAACGTCGATTCCCGCTCGTATACCTCAAAAGGCACAAGTTCAGGGAGCGTGATTTGAATAAAAGGCTTCATGCGAAGCTCGTAGCGAAGTCGCGCGCTGGAGTAAGCTTGACTCGATGCTGCCCTAGGGAGCAACTGACGACGATCAAGCAACGCATAGAGAGCTTGCAGAGCAAGAGCGAAGGCCTCAGTCGCGATGAGATACGTCGTATGCCGGTCGAGGACGGTGAGAGTTTTCTCAAATGCCCGTCTGCGTTCGGCTGCTTTGTTGCTTCCTTTGCGAAGCGATGACGCTGCAGGTACACTTCTTTTGCTCTCGGCAATGACAAAGGTCCGAATCCGCTCAATGTGGGAAAGGTGGGTGTTACAGATGTGAGATAAGTACCAGTACATGCCAGGAAGCTCTTCTGGCGAATAGATGGAGAGCTCGAATCCCATCTGAAAGATCAGCCGGATCTGACGAAGCTTCTCATGATACGTCCAGCTGCTGAGAGGGTAGGAATAAGTTGGTTCGCCTCGAAGTACGACTGGTGGCTCATGAGTAAACGTCCGAAGACGGGCGTCAAGTTCCTCGGCCTGCAGCGAGCATAAGCGCGTGACACAACTGAGACGCCCGTCAGAATCATACCTCCACTTGAAGATTGTCCCAATCCATGATGGTGTGGCAGAGTGCGCGGCGCACGCGACATCGGTTTAAGCAAGCGCTGCGAAAGGTATCCACAAAAGGCTATACGATCTCAGCTTCATCATTGTCAGGTTAACACGGCATTGCCAAAGTCTTACCTGAGAGACACGCTTTATGAACCCTTCCATGCTCTTACAGATTTGAAAGCGTGGATCAGATGGCATCTCGACCTCTTCGTTCTCCGGTTGCAACAGTGGGCTGCAAGGAAGCACAAGCTCGGCGAGGTCATCGTAGAGAAACTGCTTGAGAGGGATAGAGCCGAGAACCTTCATCTCGTTGACGACAAGCGTTTGCAGAAGGGATCGGATGTAGACCGCAGGCTGAGGTTTCCTAGACACCAGCGTCCAGACAGATACCTACTTCTGTTAGACACCGACAGTTTCTTACATCCAGCGTAGAGTACATACCCTTAAGTTGTAAGAGCCAGAATAGTCTAGAATTTCTTGGATATCAATCGCGTCTCGACAGAACCGCCTCAGATGGTCAATTGCATCCTTGGAGCTTATAGTCACCATGGGCCGAGGGGGCACGGTGCTGGCGAGTTTCCGTTGAATTTTCAGGCTGAAGGCCTCTGGGACTGGTTTCCCAAGCGACACCGACTTCTCGATGGCTAAAACAAGGGAGAGGCAAGAGACGAATGGCCCCTTCGACCTGGTATGCACCACGTCAATATCCTGACCCAAGGCCGTCAGGAAGTGTTTTCGGAACTCCAATCGATCTACTAAAGCCTGCTTGACGCCGTCATCCACCCTGCCTTCTTGCTCGTTGAGCCACGACACAGCCTGATTGACGATCTTTTGAAGGGACTCAATGTCAAACTCCGTCAGGAGACTGCGGTTGTACAGTTGAGCCACAAAATCCTCTTCCTGGACAGCATCAGACAAGCCGGTTCCAAGGGAGATTGAGCAGGTTGGGCCAACCTCATAGTAGTATTCAGCGGTCACACGTGTGTGGACGAGATCACAGGCTTTTACCAAAGCCAAACAGAATGCCCTTAGTACCAAGTGTGTCAGCGGACGCTGTTCTTCGACGTCCACACCGTTCTGTCGCTCTCCGCGGTAGAAGCGAGCTTCTTCGAGGGTCTTCGGAACTGGCCACAGCAGTTTATCGAGGTAGATGGATGTGAAGAGCGTTTGCGAGAGTGGATGCCCCATATGCCATGCCATCTGAACAGATCGACAGTCATTAGAATAAGCTCGAAGGCCTTAAATTTCAGAAACAAGACACACCTCATGACAGAGAAGCTGGTCCATGACGCCCAGCACCTCTTGGGGCTGCAGCTCGCGCATCACATCGTAGTCATCCTCGAGAGCCTCGGCAGTATTTTCACCAGGACCTAGATAACCGCTGTCCATCTTAGAATCCATGATCTGCAGTTCCACAACAATCAGTCGCCCAGTCCAGCCAGAAACGACGATGTATATATAACCCACCTCCAACGCCCCCACCGCCTCGAAGAGCGTGAAGAATTCATCCTTGACGAGCTGACCGGTCCGTAATTCTAATATCACAAAGTCAGTTTGGGCAGAAGATTGCGAGGATATAGAGCAAACATCAGTTGCGGGATCAACGCACTGGAAGCGGCATTGGTGAATTCCTCCGTGATGTCGCGGGGAACCACCGTCTGCGAGGCAAGTCGCGGCTGCGAGACGCGGACCTCATTATTTGGCAGCATGATTTGAACGAGGTAGTTGGCGACTCCTTGCAGCCAGTGACTTTTTCTTTCTTGACCGGTAGGTGGGGTTGGCGATAGTACAGTACTTTGCTGTACTTCGGGCAATTATGGTCCAGCGGAGCGGCTTCGGCGGTTGGGATAGCGCATTGCCGCAGCCAGCGTAATTGCTAGCAAGAATATGGACCTCCATCGCACAGTGCACTACACTTAAGTATTCTACGATTGATACGATTGACAAAAAATAGTACTCCAAGAAGACTTGAACAGGAGGAATATTCTATTGTTCGTCGAGAGCGAAATATGCTACAGGATATACAATCAGTCTCCCCTCCCCCGGGTGAAAACAGAGACAAAGGTCCCTCAATTCGTAACTCCACCCATATCATTCGGTGTGTTTAAGGGCTTATTTCGACTCGGCCTGGGCCGCCATGGCCTCAGCGTTGGCAGCACCCAGCTGCTTGACTTCGCCCTGCTTGCCGTTCTGAAGAAAAGAGCTGTCAGTCTTCAATCCGTGCGTAAAATACAGCAGGTATAACACGAACCTCCCACTTAGCAAACTTCAGGTCCGACCGGCCACGGCGTTCGGCCTGCAGACGAGGGCCTTCCTTGAGGGATCGGCGGACCGCGCGGGCAGCAACGGCGAGGTAGCGGTTGTAGCTGGGACACCAGTCAGCAATTGCATGAGCCACGGGCGCAGAGGCAGGGTCAAGACACGGGGAATACATACGTCAAACCGGCAGCTTTCCAAGCGGACGTCATCTTGAAGAATTGATGGTGCAGAGATGGTGGTCTCGAGGCGGGAAAAACAGCGATGGTGGTTCGGCAGGCAAAGGCTGGATGGAATCCTCGGACATGGTCGATGTGTAAGTCACGTGATGATGCACCGCACGTGACTGTCAACATCCGATCTATACGTCCATGAAAACATAGTATAGAACGACACCCTTCGCAAGAATTATCTAGGCACCTAGGTAGTTACATGGTATTTCTAAACTGGTTAGCATAGAGTATCTTATGTTTTCCTAATTGACTGTGACAGTCCGCTACTTAGGTAGAAAATACGTCTGGTATCAACAATCTAGACGGCGACTCTAATGGCCGTCATCAGTCTCTGATGGTATGGAATTTAGAAACAACTTAGATTGAAGTTCCTCAGATTACCTAGATAGTGAACTTTTGCAAGTAACTGTATTTTTCTTTTTGCTTTGAGGGGATTTATCATAAGGAAATGGCGAAGCTGGGCAGTATATGTGCATATGAAGCAGCATGTATACAGGTCTTTTTGCTAATTTCCTATTAGGACTACAAGTTGACACTTCAGTAACTGAGAGGGTCACAGTAAATTCACAAACCACCTGCCTAAGGGTGAGCACTGACAGGAGGGCTCATTACTGGCATTCAAGGATGTACTGTAGGTCCGGCGACTGTAATATCATGAGCTGTTTGCCATAGCGTGGAAGACGAAACATCAACAAGATTCAAGACTCCACTTAGTCAGACTACAGTAGATATCACCTGTCAAACAAAGAAACTGTCAGCCCTCACTGAGACTTTACGACCTACCTAACAGCTGGCGACCAAGAATTTGGTCGGGCTGGTCCGGTCTGAGGCTTTGAGAACTCACAAAGACCTGGCAGGAATTTGTCAAACAGACCTCACTGAATCTCACTTGGCGGCGTCTTGGTGCCTAGCCCAAAACCAGTTGCTGGGCAGAGGGGTCTCCAGCTTGGTCAACAGACTCTCTCTCCATACTCTCACTGCAGACTGTCTCTGTAGTCTCCCTCCAGCCCCTCTCTTCCTTTCACCTCACCTTCAACTCAGCCTCAGCCACTCAGCTTCAGCCACTCAACCTCATCCTGATATCAACCATCCACTTGACATCTCTCATTTCTGTTGGGCATAGGCCATACAGCTCTGATGCAGACGAAGGTACGTCACTGTGTACTGTTTTCCCATTAGTAAACTGCACTCCCACTGAACAGCAGCTGAGTGGCTTTTCTATCGCAACCCCAATCCCAGGCTATGCTTTCACTAGTCACCTCACTGGCTGGCTGACTGCTAGTTTGATCCAGGCAAAGGTCTATTTGAACTAACTTGAGTGGACAGCCTGACACTCTACTTCTTCTGGCCATCACACTAGACCAGAAACAGCAGGGAACTCAGTCGTATTTTTGGCTTGAACCATAGATATCCTTGCTATCTGATGGTGTGCTGTGCTTTGCCTAGTCTCTGAGCATCACTAACAAGATGCAACAGATTGAACACCATGGCGAGTGAAAAGAGAGTCTTGAATCGATCGAAAAAGCGGGTTCTAGTACGATGGGACGGTAAGTTTTTGCCTTGTCTCTGACTTCTCTTGACACGGGACGAATACAATATGGCATATGACCACGCGGGAGTATAACAGCTTGCATACTTTATTTCATCTAAGCACCTCGTCGTCGCCGCCGTCGTCATCGTGTCCATTGCTGCCATACACTAACTGCTGCAGACAACCTCAACGAACTGCTTCTTTTGACGGTCCAGTCCGTGTGCAATGCACAGGGCGTCCGAATCCCATGGGGAGATGTCGCGCGGACGATGGGCAACAATGTGTCTGAGGGGGCGATCGTGCAACATTTAGCCAAGCTCCGCTCCCGTCGAGTTGCCAGCAACAAGGAGGTCCCTCCTCCCCTTCGTCGTGGAGGGGGTGCAAGCACAGCCAAGACATCTGGCCCATCCACTTCGCCCGCGAAGGGGCCTGCTGAAGCATCCTCTCAGAAGGATCAGCCCAAAAGCAAGGCCAGGAAGGCGCCCGATTCTCCTGATGAAGAAGAGGATGAAACCTCTGACGAGGAGTACGGAAATCGGCGCCGGTTCAAGAAATCCGGCAAGAAAAAGTCGCGGAAGAGGCGCAAGCTTGATATCGATACCGAACGGGACTCTAGCCCGGACCATGGTGAAGACGGCAAGGAAGAGGAAGACAAAGACCCCGACGAAGAGATGCTGGCTGTGGGAGCCCAATTTCTCAACTATCCGAACGACAGCAAGCTTTCTTCCCGCAGTGCTAGCCCGTCCCCAGACGATGTAGCTCAGGAGACACCGTCCAAAATTGTCATCCTCCGTTACGGTCGTCGTAACTACGCGGTGGTTCCAGATGGAGGGTCTATTGACAACGAGGGATCCAACAATCCCGAAAATGCTCCAAATAAGGAGATACACCAGCCTGCTGAATACGCCAACGCAAACGGTCTGAGCGCGGATCAGGTTGCTGAATGCATCAACGGGGGCGGTCTGAAAGGGGACGAGGCTGCTCACTACTTCAACGGAAACGCTCTGAGCCACTCTATACCAGAGGGCTTACTTCCTCCTCCTTCAGGCAATGTTATGTCGAAAAGTCGGTATGATGAGGAGGGATACATTGGGCCCGTCCCAAGACGCTTTGATCATCCACTGCAGCCGGACCTTCTAGCTGGCAAATGGCCTCGTGATGTCGTTCTGAGGCAGTATGACCGGGATGATCGTATCCCTGGGGTTCCCCCGGTTCCAAAGACCGTGATTCCTGCTGCCTGGCTTCGAGAGGAAAAGTGCGAGCCTCAACTGCTGTTCAATCGGGTCCTCGACCATGAACGTGAAGAAACGTATCCAGAATGCAGAGAATATGAGAGGAAGCGCCCGGAGTATAAGGAGTATGTGGCGAGACATAGGGAACTTCCATACTTTTTCGAGCCGCAGTGGAATACTCCGCCTACCCTGCATATCACAGACCCGAAGGACGACTACAAGATCCATACTTTTCTGACCAACACCGCGGCGGACCCCGAGCCCCTCCGTGAGCAGCACAGTAATTTCAACGCACTGGATCTTCGAGTCATGCAACTTGACCGAGAGATCGAACGGGGTAATATGCTGGACATGAACCGCCTTACGCGTATACACAATGAGCTTGACTATCACGCCAAGTTGCCGCCGGGTAAGTGTTACAACCTGATGGAGGAGATGACTCGAGATGATATCGTGCGGCCCTATGGGGAGTGGCTAGTTGACTTTACTCCCAGTGGATGAAACCATCGAGCAGACGTCGGGTTTGGATAGAAAGCTCGAGAACACGTCCTGTTTGGGGGACGGAACGCTCGAGAGTACGTCCGGTTGGGCGGACAATGATCTCGACATGACATTGGGTCTGGCGGATGAAAGCCTCGAGATGATGTTGGCTTGGGACGGAAATACAGACGAGGAATTGGCTTGATTGAGGCTTATGCCTGGATCAGCAGAAAGCACTAGTCATGTCATTGGGACCTGGTGCACCACGTCATTCCGCATTCATCAGGCTTTTTGTGTTGTTCTATCTCCTACAGGACTGGCCTGGATTTGGCCGTGGCCGGTCTGGTGGATGTTGATGGGATCGAGGAAAGCTTGGAAGGGGAGAGATATGGTTGCGCAGGGTTGAATGATGGACGGAGCATTTCAGCAGATCATTGGCCCAATCCAGTTGTATAGTAGGCAAGATAACCTTTGCTTGGTCTTTATTTCTTTGATACTGATCGATGATAGAGAATTATTAATGAGCAAATGGAAATGCAGTTCTTCCGAGGTTGAAGCTGGCACTCCGTCCTCCGTAGATCTGGCAGTGATGCGATCCACGTGACCGTCTCCGGCTATCTTCTAGGCGCTTCTCCGCCAAGCCATCCGGGGAATCTCGAATCGCCTGGAAAATTTGCTTCATCATCTCTCCATTCTCTCTTCCTCTTCTCTCCCAGCTTCTTTCTCCTCAACTCAATTTCTCTGGGCGTCCCGGTCTGGGTGGATAGGGTTCGTTATTTTTGTGTTTTCTCTTGTTCTCAGTTAACTATCCTCTGCAAACAAGATGCAGCGAGCTCTGTCTTCCAGGACTTCCGTCCTGTCCCGAGGTTCTTTGTCAAAGCTCAGAACTTCCGGCGTCAGCCTGCAACAACAGAGATTTGCTCACAAGGTATGTGCCAGCGCGAGGGATATACCTGTCGCCATCTTGTTGGACTGCGTGAAGACTCACAGCTGGTAGGAGCTTAAATTCGGAGTCGAGGCACGAGCTCAGCTCTTGAAGGGTGTTGACACCCTCGCCAAGGCTGTTTCTTCGACGCTTGGTCCCAAGGGTCGCAATGTTTTGATTGAGCAGAGCTACGGCTCGCCAAAGATCACCAAGGGTAGGCTTATTCCCCGTCGACGATTATATGTCTGCAGATCTGCTTTGTTTTCTTTACGATTTAGGTGCTGACTGCTGCAGATGGTGTGACGGTGGCCAAGGCTATCACCCTCCAGGACAAATTCGAGAACCTGGGAGCTCGTTTGCTGCAGGATGTTGCTTCCAAGACGAATGAGATTGCCGGTGACGGTACGACCACTGCCACTGTCCTCGCTCGTGCCATCTTCTCCGAGACCGTCAAGAATGTCGCCGCGGGCTGCAACCCGATGGACCTGCGTCGCGGTATCCAGGCTGCCGTGGATGCCGTGGTGGAGTACCTGAAGGCGAACAAGCGTGACATTACCACCACCGAGGAGATTGCTCAGGTGGCCACCATTTCCGCTAACGGTGACACGCACGTTGGCAAGCTGATCTCCAACGCCATGGAGAAGGTTGGCAAGGAAGGTGTCATCACCGTCAAGGAGGGCAAGACGATCGAGGATGAGTTGGAGGTCACCGAGGGTATGCGCTTCGACCGGGGATACACGTCCGCCTACTTCATCACGGACCCCAAGTCCCAGAAGGTTGAGTTCGAAAAGCCCCTGATCCTGCTCTCCGAGAAGAAGATCTCTGCTGTCCAGGACATCATCCCGGCCCTGGAGGCCTCCACGCAGCTCCGCCGTCCTCTGGTCATCATCGCGGAGGACATTGAGGGTGAGGCCCTTGCCGTCTGCATCCTGAACAAGCTCCGTGGCCAGCTCCAGGTCGCCGCCGTCAAGGCCCCCGGTTTCGGTGACAACCGCAAGAACATCCTGGGCGACATTGGTGTTCTGACCAACGCCACCGTCTTCACGGATGAGCTGGACATCAAGCTGGAGAAGCTCACCCCGGACATGCTCGGCTCGACCGGTTCCATTACCATCACCAAGGAGGACACGATCATCCTTAACGGTGAGGGCAGCAAGGACGCCATCGCCCAGCGCTGCGAGCAGATCCGCGGCGTCATGGCTGATCCTTCTACCTCCGAGTACGAGAAGGAGAAGCTCCAGGAGCGTCTGGCCAAGCTCTCCGGTGGTGTCGCCGTCATCAAGGTCGGTGGTGCTTCCGAGGTGGAAGTCGGTGAGAAGAAGGACCGCGTTGTGGATGCGCTGAACGCTACTCGTGCCGCTGTCGAGGACGGTATCCTGCCTGGTGGTGGTACCGCCCTGCTCAAGGCTGCTGCCAACGGCCTTAACAACGTCAAGGGCGCCAACTTCGACCAGCAGCTGGGTATCAACATCGTCAAGAACGCCATCACCCGTCCCGCTCGCGCCATCGTTGAGAACGCTGGTCTGGAAGGCAGTGTCATCATTGGCAAGCTCATGGACGAGTACGGCAAGGACTTCAACAAGGGCTTCGACAGCTCTAAGGGCGAGTTCGTCGACATGATCGCTGCAGGTATCCTTGACCCGCTCAAGGTTACGCGCACTGCCCTGGTTGACGCCAGTGGAGTTGCTTCGCTGCTGGGAACGACCGAGGTTGCCATTGTCGAGGCTCCTGAGGAGAAGGGGCCGGCCGGCGCTGGCGGTATGGGAGGCATGGGCGGCATGGGCGGCGGCATGTTCTAAAGAGCTCTCTAGAACATTGTCCTGCCTTGTAACCTGTTTCAGTTGTCTCTTTTCGAGCATGTTTTGCATGTTATGACAATTTTTCTTATCTTTCCTCCGTCTTAATTTCTTCTCACCTACCTGTGTTACTCCTTGAATTCTCCCTCCCAAAATGACCTACCTACCTGACCTACCTACCTATCCTACCTCCACCATCCAATTCTCTCTACGAGTTTTTCCTCCATGGAAAAGCTCTCTCTCGTCCTCACCTCTCCACTCCACCACTCAACCACCTCTCGGGGCATCCTTTTGACGGGCAACGGGCATAGAAGAAGAACGAAAACGAAAACTGTCTGGAGTCCAGCTGTACTATACGATAGTCATGTACTTTAGTTCGTCCAGGCCGCAGGACAGTAATTTCTGTCGGCGGCAATGTCAAGATTAGATAATGCAGTGATGAAGGCGATGTCAAGTTTTGTTTCAAGATGCAGTTGCGGATGATGTTCTTAATTGAAGTAATGACCAGAAAGAAGTGTGGATGATCATGCAGGCATGCTACGAAATTTATTTCCAACATTTGGTGAGAAGTCATGATGGAGATATATATAATGAATGACTCGAATTATTCAACTCAAAGAGAACAATTGACACACCCCAACCAAACTTAATCTAGTAGAACCAATTCACTTCCCCAGTGCATGTTTGTACTTTTTTTTTTTTGTAAATTCTTCACTGTAACTGTTCCTCTCTCTGTGGCTATTTCACTGCTTCGGCTGAGTCACTGACTGTTTGTTTACTGGCCCTCCTCAAACGGACAGCCCTTTCACATCATTCAGTCGAGTACGAGGGCCCCAGTGTATTGGTATGGTAACTGCTACTTGCACCTTTTTCCTTAGATTGACTTGGACTACCTACCTACTATTCCAGCATTGCCAAGGGGAAGGTAATAACCTTTGTCAGCCTGTTTCTGTTCCATGGCCCTCTCCAGTATCGATCAAGATTATCAATCAAGACCAATTGCACTAAGGTTATAAGAGGACATCTACCTACCTAATAACCCCAAGTCTTCCCCTCCATGCCTTAATCTGAACTGCTTCGCATGACGTTCTGTTCCAGGTCTATGGATTAGTCACACCCTTGCCATCTTTGCTGTCTACATAATGTCAACATTTCTTTCCTCTTTGAGTAATTTTTGAGCTCATTAATAGGCTATGTAGGTAGGTGGTCTTGGTCTGGGCTATTTGTTAAGTAGAACTCAACGAGAGTGTTGGCGTGATGTAGCTCCGAAGGCAAGGAAGATAGGTGAAATCCAACCCCGAGTTCTGACACTCGGAGATACTGAATATATTGTCATGGAAAGGAAACAGACGTGTCTACAAATATTCATCTAGCACAGTTGCAGTAAAGGGATATATCACTATCGTTGCCATTTCATGAAGCGTTCATGTACAGTCAAAAGACTATCAAATACAAATTACCCCAGCCGACTGCAACCCTCACAACCGTCCGGAAGGCCTGCTATGTGTGAGATGCACCCTCTAGTCCATGTCATGCTCAGGTGCCACCTACGGCTTGGCCCCAAACTTCTTCTTGGTCCTGGTTGCGACGTTCTCCTCATTCCAGATGTAGTTCACGCTCTCGTGCTGGACCGTCGCCTCCGCCCACCGCTTGAACTTGGGCACCTGTTCGAGGAGACTCGGCAATTTGGGGCTATGTAGACCGTACTCGGGCTTGCTGAAGGATGTGATGCGAAGAAGGAACGAGCCGGTGAGAACCTACGACCACAGTCAGAGATGTGAGTCTGAATATTTCATCTTTGAAAGGAAGAAAGGAAATACCTCTACGAGAGTCAATCGGTCACTGCCTCCGAAGAAAGGACCCTTTCCTTCTTCCAGCAACGGTTCGATCTCCTTGGCCACAGCAGCGACCAGAGCCTGTGCCGCTTCGTCCCTTTCCTCGTCCGTGGCGGCACGCACACCGGTCCAGAAGTGCGGCAGCACCTTGCTGAAGAATGCATCCACGAAGAAAGCCACGCGGGCGCGGTACAGGGCATTCTCCGTCG
Source organism: Rasamsonia byssochlamydoides (assembly GCF_041956645.1). Classification (NCBI taxonomy): domain Eukaryota; kingdom Fungi; phylum Ascomycota; class Eurotiomycetes; order Eurotiales; family Trichocomaceae; genus Rasamsonia; species Rasamsonia byssochlamydoides. The sequence goes on along the minus strand of NW_027192387.1, from coordinate 650,567 downwards.
ACGTCGACGGCGGGAGCAGGTGAGAAGGGTGGGCATCAGCCAGGAATTGCGCTACAATGCCGGATTCCGTGATGATGTTGCCGTCATATGAGAGGGCGGGGACCAGACCTCGCTGGAAAGGGAATATACTCAATCAGTCTTCACACGCCAAAGAGTTCTGTGCATGAATTTACTGCCATACCGGGTTCACTTTCAGGTACCATTCCTCACGAGGGGTATCCAAATCGATAATGACTTCCTCATATGGCAGTCCCAGCTCTTTCAGAGCGATATGAGCACGATGCGCCCAGGGGCAGGCATGGTTGGTGTAGAGGATGATCTTGGGGGTGGCCATGGTAGGAGACTGTGGCTGACAATTGCAGAATAAAACAGATTAGAATTATAAATCAAACGACGCGACAGGATGCCACCTTATATACAAAACTAGAGAGCGATGATGACAAGTTACAGCTAAATGACGACTGAGGATCCCCGGAAGAGGGGCTTGCACAAACATTTAGCAGTATTAGTAAAAGGACCCCTCCCGTCCCCGCATTCGATGATTTTTGATTTATCACCAGCTGTCAACGCTTAACATCCACAGCGACAAAGACATGCTCCGTTGCATCCCGGTGAAACTCCGACTGTTGCATTGCACGCTCACTGGATGATAAGCGACCCAAAAATGTCAATAGTTTTTTTAGCCCCACGGTTCCGTTCTCGAGGTGCTGAGGTCACTTGGTGGTTTCTTCTCCATGGAAACTCGTTGATTTATCGTCGATAACCTCTGACATCGTGATGATCCACTGGAGCCTGCAAGTGCAGACTCATATACCTGTCAGGAACCAAGCTCTGTGAGGCAGTGCTAAGAACCACACGTGCTCTGTCAAGCCAGTTGCGGAGAAATGCAACTCTCCTGACAGATTCACTACTCTTTAGCGTAGGCAAGCAGTCCCAGACTTTGCACATAGAATTCCCCAATTTAATTCCTCGAATACACTCGATGTAAATCTGTATAAATCACCTGGCATGATCATCTCCTGAGGCGACTCACGTGACCCGGGCCTGTGCTGCAGTAACCACTCACCAGGCTTGCCTCAGCGGTTCCCCCCACCACAAGAATTGGGAAACAAACAAGCCGGCCCCTCCATCTCCAGGCTTCCCTCTATCCACTTTTCCACGTTGCACTTACTAGTCTTGCTGACCGCTCATCCTCCATCCCCCTTCTCTCCTTTGTATACCCATATACCCGGACACCTTCGCTGTCATTGCTTATCGCTTAGTATGTCCATGGCCCTCTGACTCCCTCCCCTGACAGAGACCCCCTGCCCCGGCGAAGCGATTCCCATCAGCTGCGCCTCCGAATACTGGCCGCTGACCAGCAGATTCCAGTTTTCCGTTTGCAACACTTCTCAAAGAAAGCACCTTCGAATAGGCAATCATGTCGGTACGTATCGCCTCAATTTTTCATCGCATTTCGAAAGGAATAAACTGACCAATGAGTGATGCAGCTTGCTTCAGGGTAGGTTCGCCCGCTTGCATTGACACGCACATGCACACATCCTCCCCTCACGGTTCCTCTTGTATCATAAAATTACCCTCCTCCGACACTGACGGGACCGGCGACACCAGAGTCTCGATCAATGATGAGTGCATCACGGCATTCAACGACTTCCGCATGAGCCGGGGAAAGACCAAGTTCATCATCTTCAAGATCGCCGACAACCGCAAGGAGATTGTCATCGACGAGATCTCGCAGGACCCCGACTACGAGGTGTTCCGGAGCAAACTCGAGGCGGCCAAGGATTCCAAGGGTAGCCCTGCTCCTCGATACGCCGTCTACGATGTCGAGTACGAACTCGGAGGCGGTGAGGGCAAGAGGTACGACTGAAAGCGTCTGCTCTGCAGATCCATTACTAAGTCTACGTGCAGGAACAAGATTGTCTTCATTTCTTGGGTCCCCAGTGACACCCCCACCTTCGTAAGTACTCCCGGTTATATATTGCCCCTCTCGAGCCAACGTGGACTGACTCTCTACAGTGGTCCATGCTCTACGCCAGCACCCGAGAGAACCTCAAGAATGCGCTGAACATCCACACCTCGATCCACGCCGATGACAAGTCTGACATTGAGTGGAAGACTGTTCTGGCAGAGGCCAGCGGCGGCAAGGCTGGCAAATAGACGCACTATGCCGGCTGGTTCCGGAGAGAAGGGGCAGACGATGCTGGGGTCTGCGTTGCATGAAATCAAACCGCACCTTGGAGAGATCCTGGGCCTTGAAGTGATCGATCGACGCGTTGGGATCCCTCCATGAATAGCTTTCGAAATTGAGGTTCCTTTCCCAGTCTTTGCGGAGGCAATGTCATCATTCCCATATCCGTGTTCACTGCAGAGGGTAACGAGGGTCAATCATGCTCTTTGAATGAAATCGAGTTAGAATCGACTATTCCTATGCTCCTTGTATTGGATATTTGATTGTTCTTAAGTCCTTGCTCAGCTTGCCGAATCTCTCCTTGCCCTATGTAAGCGAGAACCTGTTTGTGTAGGATAGCAGCCCGCGAACAAGTCCAGAGTATGCCCAGAGTATTATGTATCTACTGCTGATGGCATGACCATCGTGTCTGCGTTTCCGAGACATCGCCGTGTGTCGGGTCCGACCGAGCGGGCCGCCCAGTGGGCCAATCAGCAGCGCGCAAAAGACCCGATCATGCTAAAGCCGGATGCCCAGACTTCCACCTCAAACCACAATCATTCGAAAGAGATCCCTCCTCGTCCACCACCTCAAGTCTTGGTCAGCCTCAATCCCTCTCCTCCGCGTCCTCGACAACCCGCCATCCCCAGTACCGTTCTCGAGGACCCCGGTTCTGCCTCTTGCGATCGCCTGTCTCGACTCAATTCCCTTTTTCGCCGTTTTTCCCCGCTCGCACAATGTTCCTTCGCTCCGTCTCTAGAGCTGCTGCTCGCAGCTCTGCAGCCATCACCAGCCCGGCTGTCCGGTCCTCGACCTCGCCAATGGCTTGCCTCAATGCCCGTTCGCAATTCCAGAGCAAGATTCTGGCCTCTCAGCAAACCCGTTCCGAGTCCCAGCATGCCATTGCGAATCCCATTCTGGCCGGCATCGAAAAGCGCTGGGAGACCATGCCTCCTCAGGAACAGGCTGAATTGTGGATGCAGCTGAGGGACCGCATGAAGGCCGACTGGCATGATCTGACTCTCCAGGAGAAGAAGGCCGGTACGTAGTCGATGCCTCCCAATGGAATTCCACCTCTCGCTGACGGGTCGGTAGCCTACTGGATCGCATTTGGACCTCACGGTCCCCGTGCAGAGCCCCCCAAGGGAGAGGGCTGGAGGATTCTCTTCAAGGTGTCACAGCTCTTCGCTGCGTCGCTCGTGATCTTCGCTGCCATCCGTATGTTCGCCAGAGATCCGCCTCGTACGATGACCAAGGAGTGGCAGGAGGCTACCAATGAATATGCGAAGGTGCGTGAAGACGCCTGTCTTTTTTTCTTGTCATGTTCAGTGGTGTCAAGCTGACCGTGTTTCTTTCAACCAACAGAGAGAGAAGATTGAGCCCATCACTGGTATCAGCAGTGAAGGCTACTCTGGCCGTGGCTTCGTCCAGAGCCCCCCGGCTAAGAAGTCTGCATAAATTGGATCTGGAAGCGTGCCGAATGGAAGGTAGAAGGTAGAGATAGGCTAGCTACAAGTCTGGTCCAATGTTCGGACCAATGTTTCCTTTATCCTCGACACTGACTGACTGTCCTTTAACTCCTTTTTCCTTCCTTCCGTGTATGCCGACTCGATCGAAAAATTCTTGTACTGTGTACTATGACTATGCGATAATCAATCGATTTCCTTTGTAGCCATAGATACGTGTCATTCTAGGATTGTGTGCTGTCTAGAGTACACGAACACCAAGAAAAAAAATACGTGCTTGCTCAGACATTGACGTCTAGCAATATAGTCCACGAGTTGTGACAAACAATTCACATTTGACGAGCCATTGGCCTCTCGCTTAGCGTTCTCTGCGGATACTATCTCATCTCGATCGTGCTACAGCCTTTGTTTTGGTGTTCACGGGGTTGAGGATATTAATAGTAATGCTTAGCACTCGACATGTCAATTATATATTTTTGCAAATCGGTCACGTTCTGTGGACAGGCACTTGATATTCTCTTCCATGCTGAATATCGAATTTTAATAATATCCCGGCTTGTAACACTCTGCATAAATCCAGAAAGAACTGTGTTGCCCATGGAAACATATCTCTAATGTCCTGGCTCTACTAGGAATCCTCGGCAGGCTGATATCATCACTGCCACTTCCGGTTTGTGCACGGCCTCCGAGGAGGGCCTTTTGGCGCAACACAACCCAGAATGCAAGTTTCTATATGAGAACTGTGCCTCCTCATCGATCTACGGATTTTTTTTTTCAATTTTTGGAAGCTGTTACAATCGCTGCGTTGCTGCCAGCTGACTCCGGCATCGCTGCGTTGGCAGGGTGCTGTGCCGGTTCGGCGGATCACGGGAGGGTCGGCAAAACAGTCCCAAACGGGTAAAGCGGCGTGCAAACTCTCGGGTCCACGTTAAGCCAACCTCAACCTCTTCGCAGTCCCTTTCCTCCTCTTCCTCTTTCTGCAAGCTTCCATCTCGCTACTCCCCCCTCCCCGTACTTTCGCTCTTAAACACCATCACGATGTTCAAGAGGTACGTGTGCCGGCCAATGCCCCTCAGTTCTCCCCCTTCTGCCCTCCTCTACGGTCGACTGACAAATATTTCGCTCCAGCGGCCTCGCCCGGACCTTCGGGAGGGCTGCCTTTGCCCGCCCTTCTCTTGCTCGACGCGCCTTCGAGCCCCTCCGATCCAATGCTCTGCCTGCGCTCTCTGCCAGGTTCGCCAGCACGGACTCTCCTCGCGTCGGCAAAATCCACCAGGTCATTGGTGCCGTCGTCGACGGTATGTAACCGTACACGTTTGATGTTTCATGGCTTGGCAAGCTGGAAGACGGGACAGGAAAATCTTTTTCCTGGACACAACACCCTTGAGAATCCCTGCCAAGTGCCTCAATTGCTTTGAAGGGTGTTGTATCTGATGCCTGGATGCAGTGAAATTCGATACCGACCAGCTCCCCCCGATTCTGAACGCCCTGGAGACCAACAACAACGGCCAGAAGCTCATCCTGGAGGTTGCGGTATGTACACCAAGCGCCTGGACGATGTCAGATGGGCATGCATGACTGACCCTTGATTAGCAACACTTGGGTGAGAATGTCGTCCGCACCATTGCCATGGACGGTACCGAGGGTCTCACTCGTGGTGCTCCTGCTACCGACACTGGCGCTCCTATCAAGGTCCCCGTCGGCCCTGGTACCCTTGGTCGTATCATGAACGTCACTGGTGACCCCATTGACGAGCGTGGTCCTATCAAGGCTACGAAGTACGCTCCTATCCACGCCGACCCGCCGGCGTTCTCTGAGCAGTCGACCACTGCCGAAGTGCTGGTGACCGGTATCAAGGTCGTCGACCTGCTTGCCCCCTACGCTCGTGGTGGAAAGATCGGTCTCTTCGGTGGTGCCGGTGTCGGTAAGACCGTGTTCATTCAGGAGCTGATTGTAAGTCGCCCAGAGACATGCATGTTGGTACAGCTGCTAACGAAACGACCACAGAACAACATCGCCAAGGCCCACGGTGGTTACTCTGTGTTCACTGGTGTCGGTGAGCGTACCCGTGAGGGTAACGACCTGTACCACGAAATGCAGCAAACCGGTGTCATTCAGCTCGAGGGTGACTCCAAGGTCGCGCTGGTGTTCGGTCAGATGAACGAGCCCCCGGGTGCCCGTGCCCGTGTTGCTCTGACTGGTCTGACCATTGCCGAGTACTTCCGTGACGAGGAGGGCCAGGACGGTAGGATTGTTTCTTATCCCTATGAGGGCAACTACTGACGTTCTCTAGTGCTGCTCTTCATTGACAACATCTTCCGTTTCACCCAGGCCGGTTCGGAAGTGTCTGCCCTGCTGGGTCGTATTCCCTCTGCCGTCGGTTACCAGCCCACTCTGGCCGTCGACATGGGTGCCATGCAGGAACGTATCACTACCACCACCAAGGGTTCCATCACTTCCGTCCAGGCCGTGTACGTGCCTGCTGATGACTTGACTGACCCTGCCCCGGCCACTACCTTCGCTCACTTGGACGCCACCACTGTGTTGTCCCGTGGTATTTCTGAGCTGGGTATCTACCCGGCCGTCGACCCGCTCGACTCCAAGTCTCGTATGCTTGACCCGCGTATTGTCGGTCAGGAGCACTACGAGGTCGCCACCCGTGTCCAGCAGATGCTTCAGGAGTACAAGTCCCTCCAGGATATCATTGCCATTCTGGGTATGGACGAACTGTCTGAGGCCGACAAGCTCACCGTCGAGCGTGCCCGTAAGCTCCAGCGTTTCCTGAGCCAGCCTTTCACGGTCGCCCAGGTCTTCACTGGTATTGAGGGCAAGCTCGTCGACCTGAAGGACACCATTCGCAGCTTCAAGGCTATCATCAACGGCGAGGGTGATGACCTTCCTGAGGGTAAGTTTGTCGTCTGTCTTCTATCTATCTTCACTGGCTAACTTTGTCTAGCTGCTTTCTACATGGTTGGTGACTTTGAGTCGGCCCGTGCCAAGGGTGAGAAGATCCTGGCTGAGCTTGAGGGCAAGTCTTAAACGATGTAATACCATACCAGTCTTTGCTCCTTTTCTTTTGTCTTGAATGATTGGTTTCCATTTTTCTTTTAGCGTGTGTACAGTACTCGTATAAAAGAAAAAGGAATTTCGAGAACAACACTTCTGAGGAAAGGAGCCAGCTTACCCGGATGAACCTGAGCAAACAACTTTCATCCGTTGATGTCCCATCTTTCGATATGTTTGATGTGATGTGTACGTAAAAAAAATTGGAAGAGTCGACCCGACTACCAGCCTGGTTTACCCTAGGCTGGGCAATTGTATTTTTTCCTTTGTTTGATGAAGTCGAATTTAGATGCTTCAGTCAGTAGTAGAGGACGTAGTGATACTGCTATCAGCGGGCTTGCTTTGCTTTGCAGTGCACTTCGTAGTTCGTACTTCATATATGGATAGGGCTAGGCAGATGGCTGGATCACACTCCTGTTCTTAATTAGTGTGCCTCTGTCAGCAAGGTAATCTAGGTATAGTATATACGAGTTGGGAAGGACTAGGACTGTAGCTCCTACCTACTCGGTATTATAATATATGCTCTGAAAGACAGAGAGATATCACATGGAGGTATCTAGGTTGTACCTGTCTGCCCCTGACCTAGGTACATGTACCTACGTAGGTAGCAATGCCATATTTCCATATTTACCTTCGAAAATATACCCGCTTTATGTATGTAATTTACTGTACATGTACTGTTTGAGTAAGATGGAAAAAATCATGGAATATTGGAGCAAGGCGTCTGGTCAGTGATTACTGTATGTACTGTGCTATACATAATAGACATGTTTCTGTTCTGTCCTTCCTTAACTTAAGGAGACAGGATCTAGATAGATCTGCAATGATCTGACTTGACCCAACCTTCTATTATTTGATTCAAATGGTTTAAACTCTGCTGACTCCCTAGTGAGCTCCATGATTGATTACCATCGACCTGCATTCTCCCATCACGATCGTGACAAGAGCATGCTCTGCTCATTCGAGGCTTTCTAGCTCCAGGATTCCAACAATATATCATATTATTGATTCATTAATTCCCTAGCGATGAGCTCGCACTAAGCTTAATGCGCTGCTGCGGGGTCTAGGAAGTAAGTAGTCCATATTATTATCATTTTTTATTTTATTTTTTTTTTATTTATATGGATGAGATTAAGAACAAGCCAAGATGAGCGGAGAGCTGCTTTGGATCAAGTCGACTCACTCGCCTCCCCTTGGATACGTATGTACCTGGGTAGCTTACTCGGTTGCTGTTTTTTTCTGTTTCCAACGAATTAAATAAAGCAACCCTGATCTGATTTCAACTATGGTATTTGTGTCCTCCCACGATGCCTTATTGGAATTATGATAAGGCAAGTAATATATAAATAAGTCATCAATAATAAATATAAATATCCTCAATCGAGTCTTTCTTTGCTATTTACCTATATATTTGATCTACCTACCTGTCTTAAGAATTAATGATAAAGCTGTTGATTATGATTATAAGCTGGTTTGTGACTTACTATTTCCTACTAATACTACTTACTTGGTCTTACTACCCTTAGTAGTAAGCCAGGGCAAGATAGATTAGTTTATTGTTATTTATAGGAGGCGTATGAATAATATCTTCTTATATTTCATGTATATAAAGCTTGAGGCGTTAATAATAATATCCAGTCATAGTTAACTTTATTTATAAGAATAGTAGGGGGATAGGGAATTAGGTGGAATGGACTAATATCATCTCTCTGTTTGTCACATTTAATATTGTGCCTGGCTAATAGGTAATAATATCCCTCAACTAACTAAAAAATAAGGAGGAGTAAGAAGAGGGTAGGAGTATTAGTGCTACTACTCTCAATGTATGGGTAATTCCTTTTCCAAACAGAGGAGAAGAGAAGAGAAGGGCTGGTAAATTTCTTATCCTAAGGGAGCACTGCTATAATAGTTGGTTGGATAGGTAGGAAAAGGCCCTGGGCCTCGGCTGGCTGTACACTACTTATACCAAGGCTATATATGTAGAGAGGCTCCCATATCTCTTGTGAAAATAATTAAAAAAAACTATTTGCCGATTACTGTACACATGTAGATATGTTCTGTTCTGTCCTGTTTTTGGCTCATGTAGACAGGATCTGGATCTGGATCCGACTTGACCCTTCTATTCAAACCCTTAACTCCCCTGTCAGCTCCGCGATTAATATCGACCTGCGTCCGCTGTCACGAGACTGGAGCGTGCTCGTTCACCTTCTAATAGCAGGATTCTTTCCCGACTCAAACCACACATGTATTTTTAATTTATTAGTTTATTAATTCTAGACAGGTACGTATGCATCGCCCACCGGCGGCGGCGGCGGCGGTAGCAGCAGCAGCAGCGAGAGTATCTGTGATACAAACAAGAAGATAACCAGACTAGAACTCCTAGTATGACACAGAGAAAAGACGATGATTAGAAAAGATCAAGAAGATGAGAAAATAAATAGGCTGACTATAAGCCAAGGCGGCCGATCAGCCTCCATCTCCTGCCTTTGTCTCAGGTATTTGCTTGTAGGCACTGAGAGTATCACCAGCACCGTCGTTAATTAATCTTGTGTTTGTAGGTAGATACATCGTCTCGTCAGCCACAGTGCATTCGAATCGCTCAGATCCTATTTGCTGTATGGCTTGTATGGTTTGTCTGCGGAGGCTGGGACGGACACATGATACATCACATCACATCATTCACATCACATCTTCCTTTTTCGACGCCTTTTTTCACGGTTTCACCAGGCAGCAAGAAATCGAGATGCATTATTTGCATAAATCTATACGCTAATCTTGATCCTTGGGACGGCCTGAAGATTCTCGCTCGAGGAGTCGAGGGAAATGTGGACTTCACTTCCAGCCGGAGGATAAGTAGGTAAGCTGTGTGGCTGATGACGAGTAGTGTAGCCCAGCCCCCTTGCTTCCAGTCTTCCACAATCTCCGATTCTCCTCCGATCAGATCAGATCAGATCTTGGATGGTCAACGCTGACTGGACCGTTCAGAAACGAGAGTTGTGGCGCAGTTAGCAGTATCCAGCCCTTACTATGTATAAGCGAACTAATCTCCTCCACGGCCTAAACTCGGCGAACCAGACCGCCAAAAAGAAATACAATAGCCGAGTCTTCTTGGTAATGGTCACTCAGCTATCTGTCTGTGGCTGTGTATGTACATACATGAATTGCTCTGCAGGTAACAGTTCTACCGGCGTTTCAAGTCCGTTTCTTACCGGAATTCAGGCATAATTCGGCTTTTCTACGACTTGTGACCTTGTTCCGTCCAGATGCCGTTATTTCCCCGTGCAATGTGATTCGCAAGGGGTGAGACAGGACTGGAGAAGTTGAGAAGAAGCATTTCGGACTGTGCAGAGATATGGATGGGCCCGTCATGACGTCTTTGGAAGTCTAAGACTGGAGACAGCGTCAGCTGCCATTTCCAGGACTGTCAGCAGACTGATTATCTTGATAGTGTGCTGCTGGATGCCGGTATCGTACTCTGTTGTTTTGTCTGATGATGACGGCTCACGAAGAGAGGTTCCTACGTTTGGCCTATCTTCTTTACCTGGTCAGCCAGAGCAATACTTCGAATATATCTGCCCTGTATTCAACTCTCGTGGATCTCAGCCTCCAACTATCGAATCCAGCGTGGCACGCCATCACGTCCTTATCCGCCCAATGGATGCATATCTCGCTTATTGCTCCATAGGCCTTGCATAAAACGTTTGACGCCATACCGTGCACCAACTAGATGGGCATATCCCTAAGTACTGTACTGTACATTACCTACGAGCTAGCCAGCTGCCCAGGCCTGGTCAGCAAGTTAAGCGTCTCTGTTCACCGCCACGTTTGTGGGCTTGACCGATTGACTTGACTTGCATCTATATATCTATAGACTTGACATCAGCCACAGGCTGATCGTTGTGTGAGAGTGAGTTACTATTTCGTCAATCCAGTTGATAAGCCACCTCTTTCTGTTCTGTTTTAGATTCGAGAGATTTAATTCTACTAATCAATGGAGGAGGAAGAAAGAAAGAGCTACAGCTACCAGTTTCGAGATCAGGACCATGACCAGGGCCAGACGCTGTATGGAACAGAGCGATGGGTACGCACATGTCTTAACTGGACAGTTTGATACATACTGCTATTCTGGTAGTTCCGTCTGTCTGACGTATACAGTCAACGACGCCACAAGCCATCAATTGGACTGCTGCATCTGGAATCGATAGTGGATGTGGACATCATCCGAGCACGACCATGAATTATATCGTTCCGACAACATTCTCCCAAGTTCCAGTCCACAGAAGACGAGAAAACAGCTGTTTTGATGACCTTGAGAATAAGGACCCTAACACGACTACCAAGATCGACCGTTATGCATACCCTCACAGCTATGGACTTGATCCCTCGACTCGGTGGATGTATTTATTACCAGGTCTGTTTGTTCATCTGATATTGTTGCCAGTTGTTGACGTTCATTATTACAGGGCAACAACATCAACAACAGTCAAATGTTCGTGGGTCATATCATGTTCCCTCCCTTGATCAGTCTTCTGGTCTGGCGAGTTACCATCTGCCCATCTATCAAACACCACAACCACCGCAACCACCTCCAGCTGTGACTACTGCACCGGTGATGGGAGGAGCATATCTGTTCCATTCAAACCTGGGGACGAATCCAGAGAACCATCTCTTCGACGCAGGACGACCAAAAGCAGACTTCCCCGGCACAACTCTAGGTAGTCGGACGAGCTCACAACACGACAGCATCAACAACAACATCACTAATGTCTACGCCACCGCAAATGTCAGCACCAACGTCAGGACCATCAAGCTCCAAAACCGCGACGAACTCCTCGCCTACTACGTAGACGCCTTCCACGCCCTGCAGCAGACCAACTGCCGACTCATCGCCAAAGCCTTCGTCAAAGCCGTCGAGCCGAAGAAGCAAGCGCGCTATCCGTACAACGGCGGGAAGAAAGGGCCCGATGGGACGGGGGGAGATCCTGAACTGACAAAGCCGGCGTGGTGGCCGGTGGGAGTGACGCATCGGGAGCCGGGTCATTTGAAGAAGCCGGGTAAGTATTAGGAAAGAAACATAGGGACAGACCAGACTAGTCTTTTTTTTTTCTTTTTACTGATATGTAGAATATCGACATGTGCAGAAAGAGTCCGTCTCCTAATCCACATCCTTCGGTCCCTCCAGGCCGCGGAGGGTAAGAAGAGCCGCAACGTCACCGTCGACCTGTTGGAAGATGCCACGCGCAGTGTCCGACGACGAGTCAAGCCCGTTGAGCGACTGGAGATTCTGAATGAGATATTCCGCGTGCGAAGGGCGGAGGAGCGGTATGAGAAGGGCGAGATTGGTTTGTTGTATCCCTTCCTTCCTTTTCCTTTTCTACATCCCGTCTGGACTGTCATAAATATATGCACATACACGTGCAAATCATGAATACTTACATCATATATGTTATTTATATATGTATGATGTTCGTTCTGACTTGATAATCATCCAGACGGCTCGACAGAGGTCCTCGTCGCAGATCGCCTGTGGAAAATCAGCCCCAGTCCGAGTCCCAGTCACATTCCGAGTCAGAGTCACAGTCAGAGTCACACTGATGACGAGTCTCAATCACAATCGCAGTCGCAGTCGCAGTCGCCTCCAATCAACAGGACCAGATCGGCTGAAGGAATTGGATCTCAAACTCAAACTCAAATATCGTTCTCGTCGTCGTTGTCGTCGCCGTCGTCGTCAATGGTGATGCAGCCGCAGCAGCAGCAGTAGCAACTACATGTCCAGCAGACGAGACTCACAACTGCACAGTCTTCTCCGTCGGGGTCTTTCTCATCTCATCAGATATCTCAGATATCTCAAATATCGCATCACAAGCATTACAGCCACAGCAATAACAACACCTACAGCCATCACCAGCACCATCGCCATGGTCATTGTCAATAACGGAGATGGAGATGGAAATGGAGAGGGATCTGTGTCTCTAGATCTGAAAGTGGATGTAGAAACAAAGAATATAATGCCTGGCTGCAAAATGGCTGCTGTTACCTCAATCTGCTATGGTGATCAGAAATAGCGAGTCTGAACATGAACTGGAGTCCGAATTCATCGTATCTTATTTGTTCAGGTCAGGTCCCTGTCATTATGATGAGACAGACAGACACAGACACAGACATAGAATACCAGCCCTACCTACCTGCTACCGTCATTATCATTATTGCTCATAATGGGTACAACTAACCCTAATCAATCCGAATATAATTGCATGTCATATCATGTTGTCTGCATCCTAAGGCGTCCTGGGACATATCAATCTGCACCTGAAGCTGGATCATCATGCATATATATAGGCTAAGTGAGTGAGTGGCCAACTACCAGCTTACCTATCAAAACAAATGAAAAGAAAAACAAAATAAAACAAAATAAAACAAAATAAAACAAAAAAAAAGGTCCAAGAATTCTAATAATACAACCAACTAACTAACTTACAAACATGTAAAGTGCAGATTCAATTAATAGTATCACATGTGATATCCCATCAAACAATATAATACAATACAATACAACACAACACAATACGATATGCATAACTGGCTAGGCCCAGGTCTATAGACATCGCTCTGATAATACTAATAATTACTGGATGGAATAATTATTATAATTACTATTTTGTCGGCAGGCTAATATAATATTACACCTACCTAGCTAGTTCAGATTTACCAAGAAAAAAAAAAGAAGTTGGTAACTTGGTGTTGGCATGCCACGCCTCTTTTTTTTTTTTGGCCGAATCTGCAACATACCAGCCAGGCTATTCACGTTCTTCAAGTCATACATAGTACTAAGTATATCTTCACAGAAAAAAAAAAGAAAGAAGCTGAAAAAAAAGCCAGGAGGAGTCTGGGTCAGTATATATAATTATTATTATCATCGCATGTTATGGGACGGGACAAGAATGGGAATATGGGATATGGTATGGTATAAGAACAGAAATGACGTTCCCAATCTGTCTGTCCCATATCATATTCCATCCCTATCTGGATCTGGAGCTAGAGGTCAAGCTGGATCTGCATTGGGCAGTTGAAAGAAAAGAAGAATAAAACCAACAAAAACAGATTTAATAATATAGCTAACTAATGCCACAGGTAATTAATTACTTAACGGGACTGAACAGAACTGAAGTTACATTTGAACCCGACTTGTTTTCTCGACTTTATTACTCAATGATGTGTATGATTGCGAATTCATCCATCCATTTATTGTGAAAATAGAATGTGCATACCTATACGCATATATCGTATACGGCTGGAACCTCGAGTATCACCCACCTTATTGACGTGTAGAACTAAAGCGTCTCCTCGAGAGCAAAAACCTAGAAAGGACATTAGTTTAGTCAATAGATTAAAAGCTTCAAGTAAGTGAGCGACCTACCACGGCCGTTCTCACCGGAATATAGACGTGTAAAAAATTCTTCCGTCCGTTCCACGGCATATCGGTCGTGAAGAACCGCGTCTCCTTCGCATTGCGGCCATGCCCGCCAAACGCCGGATCGTCTGTGTCCAGAACAATGCGGTACGTCCCCGCCTGCTCGACGCCGACACGGTAGTCGGCGAAGCTCTGCGTCGGATGAAAGTTGAACACCCATAGCAGTCCCGCCCGCTCAAAGACGAGAACCTTGTCCGTCTCGTTCTTCAGGCTCACGTATGCCTGCGGCGAATGCAGCCAGCCGTACTTCTCCTCGGCGACCTGCATGGCGCGGTCGAACTCGTTCAGGAACCGGTACCGCAGCAGGTGGTCCTCCGTCAGGTGCAGCAGGCGACGCGCGTACCAGAACGAGTTGCCGTTGCCTGCGCGCGGAAAGTCGAGCCATTCCGGGTGGCCGAACTCGTTGCCCTCGAAGTTCAGATAGCCTTCGCCGCCGAGACCGTGCGTTACCAGCCGGATCATCTTGTGCAGCGCCATGCCGCGGTCAATGATCGGCGTCAGCTCCGTCAGGACCGACATGTGCGTGTACAGCTCTTTATCGCACAGCCACATCATCAGGGTCTTGTCTCCGACCAGTCTGGAAGAAAGTCAGCGTGATGGAACACAACACGACGGTTAGCTCACGCTTGATCATGGCTCTCCGCATAGGCAATCGTCTTCTCGCCATGTCGCCGGTTGGTCAGCGTAAAGGCGAGGTTGCCCATATCCCACTCGTCGTCCGTCTTCTCCTTGAGCAGTTTGATGTACATGTCCGGGACGGCCATGGCGAGACGGTAGTCAAAGCCCACTCCGCCCATCGACGGCGGCAGGCACAAGGCCGGCATTCCCGAGACGTCCTCCGCAATGGTGATAGCCTCAGGGTAAAGAGCATGGAGCATTTCATTAGCAAGCGTCAGGTACATCACGCTGTCATTATCAACCGCTGGTCCGAAATACTCGTGATAGCCACCGGAGAATCCCCTGTGCGGTCAGCATTTTGCACATGAGAAGCATATCCATAACATACGTCCCGATCCCATGATGCACGTAAAGCATGCTTGTCACGCCATCAAATCGAAACCCGTCAAACTGATACTCCTCCATCCAGAAGCGCAGGTTACTGAGGAGGAAGCGGAGAACTTCGTGGTTGCCATAGTTGAACAGGCGGCTGTCCCACAGGTCGTGTTTGCCCTTGCCACCCTCGTGGAAATAGAGGTGATCGGTCCCGTCAAACATGTTCAGCCCGTCCAACACATTCTTGGACGCGTGACTGTGGACGACGTCGAGGAGGACGACCAGCCCCAGACTGTGGGCCGTGTCGATCAATTCCTTCAGATCCTCCGGGGTACCGTAGCGGCTGCTGGCAGCGAAGAAGTTGTTGACTTGGTAGCCAAAGCTCGCGTAGTATGCATGCTCCATGATGGCCATGAGTTGAATGGCGTTATAGCCCAGATATTTGATTCGTGGAAGCATGTTGGCCGTGAAATTTTTGTACGTGGCGACCTTTGTCTCTGGGGAGGATATTCCGACGTGGGCTTCGTAGATGCGCAGACTCAGGGGTTTCTTCGGACGGGGATGTTGGAAGCGATATCGCTCCTCTGGAGGAGGGTTCCAGAAGACGGCGTCGTAGACAGGAGACACGGACAGGTCTTGAACGACTCGCCTGATCCACGCGGGGAGTCTGTCAATGACTTCGCCAGCGGGGGTGACCATTGTAATCTGACAGGTCGTTAATTCTGCGTGCAGCTGTTTCGAGAAGTTCGTACCTTGACTTTGCTATCGTGAGGAATCGCAGGTACGCCATCTTTGCCAGGAAGAGTCACCTCCCATACTCCAAACATGTCCTTTTTCATCGGCGTGGCCTTTCGATCCCAATTATCTGCAATTGTCAGCATGTCGCAAGTGATTTCTGATCGTACTCACTAAAGTCGCCGATGAGATGGGCCTGTATCGCATTGGGCGCCCATTCCCGATAGGTGATGTCTCCGTTGGTGTTGACGTTGAAGCCAAACTTCTCGTATCCCTGGATCGACTTGTCAGCATATCCTTGATCCACGCGATGAATGCGTCGTTCCTTTGGCTACATACCCTGCTGAATCTCTCCAAACCCCCTTCCGTCTCGTTTATCCTGTCGATCCAATCCCGCGCGTATCGGAATCGGCTCCGCAGCGCATCCTTGTACGGATCGAGCCACGGATCGAGCTGGAGGACGCCTGCTGCAATTGAGTTGGGAACAGCGAACAATTGCAAGTAAGTAACTGACCAGTGCCGTCGGGAACAGCTGGCTGTGATGGAGCAGAGCTAGCCGCCATGATGCTGTGGCAGGATTCACAGGCCGGATTCGCAGGGGATGGATGAAATTGAAGCAGTAAACCGGGATGTCAAATTGCACTAGATATTATCAGAGAGAAAGGAGCGGGGAAGTTTGCTGTTCCATGGTTTGTCTGGGGAAGCTTTCGGTTGAACAAGGTCAAGGAAATTGGCGGGGAAGCGAGCGTGACATCATCCCGGACTGCCCTGTATGCAGCAGGGGAATGACCGTCAATATTTCTTTGTTTCATCTCATCCGAAGAACGTACTATTAATTTACAGATTGGCAGCAGGTTGAGTTTGGCTACCACGTCTCATCTAGAAGCCTCATCTGGCCATCTAATAGGCATTTTTCATCTCTTTAATGGCTGATTTTATCTCCACTTGTGGGCATAATCACCTCTACAGTAGCAACGCGATTCTCCAGAGGACGATTAATGCAGATGGACTTGAACTCTTTGCTCACTTGGTGTGGCTGTTTCTCTGACGGTTCCTTTTCCATCAAAACTCGAAGACAATCTTAATTCCTTCGTCAGTATTTTTTCTCCTTTGAAATCTCCACTCAAGAAATTTTTCACGGCCCTGAAATTTGATCCCTGAGCTCCTTTCCCTGATGAAGTAGCATATTTATTCCAATAGCAATACATTAAGAAAAAAAAAAGACAGAGCCTAGGGATGTATCACTGAGCCACAGATATCAACAACAGATCCAATCAAGCTCCACCGCAGTTTACAGAATAGGAAGAAATAGATGCAGTTAGAACTGCATCTCTATACTTGAAGCGTATCAAGTCCCGTTCCTTTCATCGCAAGTCTCTCCTAGCGAATGATCAACATCAATACTTGTCAAACATAGAAAGAAAGAAAAACAAAAGGAAGAATGAAAAAGGGCGAACCTACCACCAGCCACTCCGGCAAATATGCAACGGCAAATTTCACCAACGACGATTGAGCGCCTCTCCAAACCTTCCCCGTTGCTCCCCTGAGTACATCGCCTACGACTCTCTCCACATACAGCTTCGCCTCCATCTGAGGATGACCCTGCACCCCTTGCGCGGGGATTTCGATCTGCTTTTTAATCGGTGCGTATGGCGATGACGAGGGTAGTTGGAACTCTGGAACGTTGGCAAACCAGTTCGTGCGGACATTGCCGGTTCTGATTGTCACGACGTTAACGCCGAAGGGCTTCAGCTCCAAGCTCAGCGTCGAGCTCATGATGTCGAGCGCGGCTTTGGAGGCGGAGTAAGCACCTAAGCACCTGTTGTGTCAGCAACCTAGCCATGCATCATGTTTGGAGGTATACTTCTGACTGACTCTGAAACGGCAGCCCAAAGCACGCCGCTATCGAGCTATTATTGACAATAGTTCCCTTTGCGGCAATGACCAACGGAGCAAACGCCTGCGTCACTCGCACCATACCCCACACATTGACGTCGAGCAATCTCTGCGCTTCGTCCGGTATCGAGGAAGGGCATCGTGTATCCACTCCCGGCGTTGTTCACTAGATAGTCCAGCCTGCCGCCCGTCTCGCGCGTCACGACATCGACGGCTGCGGCCAGGCTGCTTGTAGACGTCACGTCTAATGGGATGAGTGTTGTCCGGCGGAGATCCTGGAGATCAGCCATTTTATCGATATTCCGCGCCGTTGCGAAGACGTGGAGGCCATGGTGGTGAAATGCTCTGGCAAGGGCAGACCCTATCCCACCAGCGCTGCGGCCGGTGATCAGGACGTAATTGGCGGTCATTCTAATTGAGAATGAATATATATATATTAGTAGCCAGAAGATCTACATACGCAAAGCCTAGACGAAACACGTTCCATGCCTCTCGATTTTTATCCTCATCAAGACTCGACAAAACTATGAAATTGTTACATTAGGCACGAACTACTAGGTAACCAGCTATACGCGTCTAAACCAGCGTGGTAGGCAGATATAGATCACGTACGCAAGTCTGCGATCGATATCGACCAGGCAAATAATTGGCCCGAGCCCGATCAGTCAGGGCTGACCTGGCGGAGTACTCATTACATAGGGTCCATCCTAGGTACGGTACTCCGTTTCCGTTTACAGTTATGAGAGAGAGTCCTTGTTAAAGGAAAAAGAAAAAAAGGCAAAAAGCAAAAAGAAAAGAAGAAAGAAAAAAGGAGGGGGTGGGAACATTGCGAAGAATAAAAAATAGAGTGATACAGGCCAGTCTTGCAGACAGTTCGGATAGATATTACACATATCGGACATGTCTTTAGGTATCTTAGTAGGTATCTTATTATTGCATACCGTAGAAAACAACAAACAAGATGGATGGATGGATAGATAGATTGTAACTGGTGCAGGTGCAGAAAAAAAAAGAAAAACAAAATTTGTCGGCTTTCTTGGAGCTTGCGATCTGGCTGTGAAGCCTGTAGCTACCCGCAACAAGGAAGGTGATGGAAATCTCCTGAATATAGGTTTTCTTTTTTTTTTGTGTTTTTTGGCTTATAAAAAGCTATGTTTCTGTTCTTCCTCCATCTTTTTTATTCTTTTCAATCGAGTAGTCGTTAGCCTCTCAGTATGATCTCCCTCTGGTCTTCGACAAAATTCTCCGTTCACTACCCAGCAAAATCAGGGAGATACCTATGGACATTATATACAGTGGCTGAAACTGCCGTAACCTCAAGGGTGTGGTAGGAATACTTGAGATTGCAGGGTAGCATTATGGCTGTGATTCTGTAGTCAGTCACTGGACATATATATCTGCGAGTTTCGATCCCATCAGTTCAAATGGTTAATAAATAATGTCTTCTATCTAATACCTAGTATATAATTATTACCTAATTTCGAAGATGCTATATAGTACCTAACTTACTGACCAAATAATCTTGATGAATTGATATTTCCAAATTTCCTCCATCCAATAAATACGGAATGGAATGGATTAGAATGGACGAGATGTCTCCCGGTACTGTACCCAGGCCGATAAGCCAGCGAGTGAATTACATGCAGCATAGAAATTAGGCACTGTACCAGGGTAGGTAATGTATGTACTGTACATACCTGTAGATATATACCTAGGCATGATTGTATTGTGATTCCAGTTCATATCCAGCGGCACTGATACTTATAAATAACTGCTGGACGAAATATGCCAAGGCAGAGCGTGTGGCGCATCTGGCCAATGATAGCCCGTATACCTCAGTGGTAGAGGGGAGGGATTGCAGCCCATAGGAATGGACTGACTATCCTTAAGTCGCGTGTTAATCACGCTGCGGGCCTTTTTTTTATTTTTATTTTTCTACCTACTCCTCCTCCCAGACGTCGGGTACAATACTAATTCAGACCAGCATGTTGATAGACGAATGTCGATTGATTATTGACTGCAGAATAAAGAGAGGAGGGTATCATCATATCAATTCAGCAGATTCAACAGGTTTAACGACTACATAGAAACTCGTCTATATAAATTTATAAACTCATCAACTGTCGACACACCCTATTCGACGACCGAAAGCAGCTTTTTCCACCACGTATCGCGCACCTTGGGTGGTCGCTCCGCCGCCAGAATCTCCTGCAGCCCCGTCTGCAGATCGACGTCTTCTGGCCGCCACGCCCAGGGATCGCTCCAGAACACGACGCGGTGGCCAAAATACAGCAGCAAAAACGCAGGAATGCCAATATACGCCGTGAAGAAGTTGCTGATGGACCACTTGGACGGGAAGAACACGGTAAACCCGTTGATCAGCGTCAGGAACGTGCAGCCCACGATCCCGATGTACGCGCCGTACGGCTGCAGCCGTGACCGGTAGGGCTGCTCGACGCCCTGCACGCGCACGGCCTTGCGGAAGCGGAAATACACGATGCAGCAGCAGATCCATGAGATGAAGCCTGACGTGTTGGTGAAATAGATCAGCCAGTTGAAGACGATCGAGCTGGATGTGCCGACTGAGAGGTAGGCCAGCAGCGAGAATAGCGCTGAGGCTGTCACGGCCAGGTACGGCACCCCCCATCGGTTGCACGTCTTGAAGATGCTGGGCGCGTTGCCAGACACTGCCAGCGAGTACAGCGATCGCGACGACATGTATAAGAACGAGTTGCCCGACGACCACGCAGAGGTCAGCACGGCGGCGTTGACGATGCTGTCCAGCACGGGGATGCCTGCGTTCTTGATCCCGACGACAAACGGCGATGATCCAGCGCCTGCGCCACCGTTGGTCAGGCGCGAGTCGTTCGACGGGCAGATGACGCCGATGGCCAGCACGCCCAGGATGTAGAAGAAGATCAGCCGGTAGATATATCGGCGGGCGGCCCGGGGCACGTTGCGTCGGGGGGACTCCATCTCGCCGCCGCTGATGACGATCAGCTCAGGGGCGAAGATGAACGCGATGGCGCTAGAGATCATGCACTGCAGCAATCCGACAAACCGACCGGCATCCCCCGTCACGATGTACTGATTCAACGCGCCCGGATCCTTCCAATAGTGGAACCCCAGCAGCTGGCGATTCGGACCCCCGCCCCAGAAGAGAATGAACGACAGAATCAGCAGGCCGACCAGCGTGATGACTTTGATGCCGGCGAACCAGAACTCGGACTCGCCGTAGAATCGGACGGGCAGGAAATTCAGCCCGACTATGACGACGATCATGATGGTGATCCACACGGCGACATGGACGCCGGGATGCCAGTAGTCGATGACGAGCGACGCGGCGGTGATCTCGTAGGGGACGAGAATGCCAATCGAGTACCAGTACAGGTACCCCATGGCAAAGCCCAGGCTGCGCGAGACGTAGCGGAAGCCGTGGTAGCTCATGGTGCCGCCGTGGACGGGCATGTAGGCGCCAATCTCGGCGATGGCGGTGACGAGGCAGTAGACCATGCACGAGATGAAGATGTATCCCATCAGCAGGGACGCAGGACCACCGATGGCGAGCGATTGCCCGGCGCCGACGAACAAGCCTGTCCCGATGGTGCCGCCCAGCGCCATCAGCTGGACGTGTCGGTTCTGCAGGCCGCGCTGCGTCTGCCTGTACCGGTTGTCCAGCAGGTCGGCTTCGACGATGGCGCGGATGGCATCGCGCTTTTCATCAGGGGCCTCGTACGGAGGGGAAGCAACATGTATTCCGTGTGCCATCTTGATGATGTAGCTCACAGATGTAAGGATGAAGAAAGAAGAAAGGATCAGACTGGGAGATAATATTCTCTCTCCCCTCGTATCCGTCAGGGCCATGTCACACAAGCAAAGCCCGGCTTGCATGCAGCATCCATGCCTGGCCAAGACACGCTAATTGCCTTTACGAGGTTCTTATCTTGGGTAGGAAGTTAGTAGAGTTAGTTTAGGAGCTGTCAAACTGTCAAAGCACAATGCGGGGTAAGGCTGTAATTAGTTGCCTGTTTTGGCCATGGCGTGCGTTTCGTCTGATGGTGAAACAGCATGAGATCGTGACGAATGACTAGCTAGACAACTAACTATACTCAGATCTAATCCTTGATTCTTCAGCTAAATGCAAGATCCATTCTGATCTGAGAAAACTGTTTCTGTAATCTTGTCGGTTAAAAAAAGGTCTCTTGAATTGCTAACCCTGCTAATCCTAGGTTATAGTTTTAACTTCGTAGGTTTGTAGTAACTATGGGACCCCGTAAAGACTAATATCACCACCTACTATCTTTGGTTTAGGGAGGGAGGAACATGAGTGGCATCCCCTTGGCTATTACAAACGGTCTGACCATTGATAATTGACTGGCTAGTTAGGTTGGTAATAATACGAGGACAAATGATAGAGATTCATCAGGTGATCGGTCGAGTCAATCATGATACTATACTACTACAGTGTATACCCATTTAGAGTACCAGGTTTTTTTTTTATCTAGATGTCTAAGGCTAGTCTGACTGATCTAGTTATCTATAAATTATTAGGCAACATATCAACGCAATTTTCTTCACCCTAATCATTATTCAGAGGTAAAACCTACGAATTAAAGTTCAGTCCCCGTTATTCTGTAGTTATTCTGACTCAGAGAGAAGATCAGCTGACTACCTGGAAGTTAGACTCTGCCGGACTTGAATCGAATCCAGGGAACCAAGGAAGTTAGGTACGTACCAAGGAACTACCTAGGTACCATAAAGGCAAATAATAATAACAAGAGAAGCAACAGGCAAATCAGCAGCCAGCCTAACCCGCGCTGAGGTCAATCGGGAAGAATAAGAGTTTTTTCATTTATTGCCAATAGATAGATATCGATATCGAAATATATCGTCATTGCTATACTATACTATACTATATTGATATGTATATACGAGGTCCATACTGATATCGAAATCTCACAATCGTTCTTTTTTTTTTTCCTCCTGTGAGTAGTAGTACTATCATGGTGAGGTGATCCCTGCTACCACGAACTGGGTGCTGCTGTTCTTTCAAAAAAAAAAGAATTTCTATAGTTCCCTATATTGCAATAGTTTTCTCTCAAGATCCTGACCAGTTGAAATTCAATGTTTAAGCCCCCCGGGATGAGGGTACTCTCATTTGCTTTTTTCTGCTTTCGAGTTATGCTAATTGGGGAAATTAGTACACCGGTAGTATCTTGAATCTTGGATTTAGGACCTCGAGGATCATTATAATTGGTACAGTACGTATAAAATACGTAGGATACTGACCCATTCTCAGTCACTTGACTGATCTAGATAGGTACCTTAATTTGCGGTACGCTGTTCTAGAATATACCAACAAAAAGGAAAGAAGACGTAGAAGGAAAAAAAAAAAGGATTGCTGGACCTCCAGGTGCCTTCCACCGGCGAAGCTGGCAAGAAAATACGAGTAACATTCTCAGTCTGAGGTCTTTTATCTCTGCCAAGCTGGTCAGGGAATTACTCATAGTGGAGAACAGAACCAGGCGCAATGCAATTACCCTTCCTTTTTCTCCAAACAGGATACCATATTATAAGAACTGAGGTACTGTCCAGGGTCTCACAATACTCGTGGAGAGTCTTGTTCTGCATTTCTTCAACAGATACCGCGGTTTCGATACACACTACTGCAGGTATAAAGAAGGCCTTCAACTTGTCTGATATATCCCGGGCGCAGGGCCATATTTTAACAGCATCGACGTCTTCCGGGATTTTTCGAGCAGGTCAAAGCCATACCCGGGGGGTACTATCTGTACATAACGGCAGATGGGCTCGACTACTTCGAATCAAAAATGAATTCAGATAAACACGTGAAAAAGCTTCTTCGACTGGCGTGAACGGAGGTCTGCAAGAAGATCCCAGTACAGCGTAACTATCAGAATGATTTTCACCAGCTGAAAAAAAAAACTACAGTCAGCTAGGATCCCATACAGGACGGAAGCCACCCTCTAGCACAATGCCTCCCACAAACCGGCCAATACACTGAGCAGGAATATCGGAAAATGCCGGGGAACAATCAGTGTCTTTTCATATAAGGAGGAGTCTAATACATTAAAATGCAGCCAAGTTGGTAGGTATGCTTAACAAACGAGGATTATACCTTGTATCTTACAATCAATTAGGACCTAAATTTAGTAGCAAGTATAGACATGTCGTTGTTTGGGGAGTTTCGGATCTGTCTGGCTATGAAGTTGCAACTACCCGAGACAGACAATGAAGGTGATAGAAATCAACGGAACTTGGAGGGAAATTTTCGCTTATAAAAAGCCTATGTTTCTCGTCTTCTCCCATCTTTCCTATTCTTCCCAGCAGCTAGGTCGGTCGTCTAGGACTTTCTGCCTATACGAGCATCTTTCTTCAGACGTTGACAAGATACCTATTCCAGGTGGAGTCCCTCCCTGGCGAACATTCACTCATCCCATGTGATATACAAATTTATTTGCAAGGTACCACGCCATCTGTCACCCTCGAAGAACATGGGTGAATATGCTGATGTAGTTAGTGCATTCACCATATATAGCAAACTGCTTGGTATTCACCCTGCTTGCAATCCTCGCTTATCGGCAGTGAATAACCCCGACTCGAAGGTTATAAAAAGACGAGCTACTCCCGTCCTTCCTCCCTCGCTCCATCCTCAGACTGGACTGGACTTCTCCTTCTCATACTCATACTCATATATTCTCAATTTCTTTTATATACCCGCGAGGAAACAAATCAAATATGGAACTCGAACTCCTTGACATCATTCATATATACAACCCTCGCCTCTCGGACCGACTATAGATAGTTTCAATCGATTCTCCGTGCCTTCGAATTCCCTCCTGCAGAGGAATACGAGATCCCAGAGAACGACAGAACTCCAGGCTGGACAGTGCCTGGAAAGCTTGAAGTCCTGGAATTTGCAGAATGGGAAAAGCATTGTGTTTATCCACTACGCTGGCCACGGCAAGATGGGTCCAGACGATCAGCTTCTGTTCACGGAAGGGAGCTCTGGACAATTTTCAATGCAAACCATAGCCTCCTGGATTCCTCCATGGCCTTGGCAATTGGCAGTACAACTTCGTGAAGACCAAATTGGACGAGTTGTACTCTTGATTGGGGAACATGCCCGTTATCTCCAGGATAACTCGCCTGTCGATGGCGTTTTCTTTTTCGATTGTTGTACTTCAAAAGACGCCATCGATCCCCGTCAGTCACATGGCCGTGAAAGTACACACCAGCAACATCACCGCTGGTGAGTCCGCTGCTATTTCTGCTTAGGTTCGTTCAGGGAAAGGGCTGACAAGTTACTGCTGCAGATATGGTCTCGGTCACTTACTTCACTGGCTCACCGGGAGCCATCAACCAAGCAGCATCGTCAGCAGAGAGGAAGAAACCTTATAGATACACCGGCTTCACCTCGGAAACGCCGCAGAACATATGAAGAGAATATCTGAATGCCGACGACACAGCTGTCCGGGTGAGGAATTGGACTTCCAATTACTTGCGTTGGCAAGTATCTATCAGTGTGCCTCTCACCACGTCACCAATATCGCCAAACAATAGGGGGCAGCACCCGACGCGGCGGACCATGGCCCTCTGATTTCACCAAGCAGGGATATATCTGAGTCGCCTGCATCCTTGAAGGACCAACAGTCTGGATTCTTTACAATGCTCGACGCTATGAAGCCTTGCAACGAGTGGCGGTCTAACTCAATCGATGCACGCAGACCAGTGCCATTCCCGTCGAGTCGCAGGCGATGTACTTGCGATGCTCCAAACACCTCGACGTGGAGCCCGGTCTGTTTGCTCCAGGCCTCACGAATTTGCGAAGTGAAGTCGGTGCGCGGGACTCAAAAAAAAATCTATGGAAGATTTGCAGTATACACCACGCTTACGTGCTTTGTGCATCGACCGCTAGAATCTTGGGAAAATGCAAGAACAAAGTCCAAATACACCGCAAGCTCAAGATCGAGTTACGTTCGTACACATCCTATCCCAATGTTTGCGGTTTGCAATGATGGGAGTGGATGTTACTTGGATTCGCCGTTAAACAGGCGAGAATAACTGAGCGCCTCATGATCAACTGTACCGACTCCGGCCGCCCCAGTAAGTCCCTTCGTAAGGTGGCTCTTTTGTTCGCGGGCTAAATGTCCGATGCCTGGCTGTACATAGCTATGAAAACACTGCCGGTCAGTATTCGAGCACAACATTGGCCAGCAGATATAGCAAAGCAGGGTTACATCAGGGGAACGCGTCTACCTCAGGGGCCCACCATCTGGCTGATTCGTGACGGCGTTGCCTACTATCCCGTATTTGCATGCTATTCTCGCAAGCTCGCAGGAGACTCTTATACATACGTTCTATGCGGAGACAGTCCTCACATTCTCCGCAGCTGGCTCCTGGAACCAGCTCAGTGCCCTCTGTGTCCCGATAAAGCTGACAGATTTACTTTCGGCACGCACCCCGGCCCATGGGGTTTGTGATCAGAATCGTCCACAGCACTGGGATGTCGTGTACTCTGCGCAAGCCTGGTTCGTCGACCTGCCTCCCTGCGCGTACTTCGCAGGGAGGCCCGATGTTCGCTATGTAGTGAGTGGATATTACTTCGATTCGCCATTACAAAACTGAAGACAACCTCACCACTAGAGCACCTCCCGATTGCCTGCACTCATCTGGTCTCCTCTTTCCTTGTCCTATCATCTCTCTCCAAGCCAATGACAGACGCAGAACATATAACAGCAGCTTGTCTCGTCAGGAAATCCTCCATCCATGGAAGACAACGGTCCACTGTCGGGCCTCCCAGAGGGGCATAGAATCATCAAGTTCTCAAATCTGAGCCTGCCTTCCAATTTGAAGAGAGGACATGGAAAAACTGACGAAGAATGCAGGCAGTGGGAATGCGTTCTGCAAACCACATCAGCGAGGCTTGCTTGGCCTGTGTTTGCTGAAAGCGAGCATATATAACTGGGAAATATCCATAGACTCAGTCCCGTTCTGCACGAAAGCAAAAAGCAGGCACGCCGGAGGTACCGGTTGCGGTTCCTTCGGTGAAAAGGAAGCGTACCATGCAAGAACCCCAGCCTGAGTAGTTTCTCGGCACATCTGAGTGAGGAGAATGTGGTCTGTTTCGTCCTCATATGGATTCAATGGAACTCTTACCGCCTATCTTTCTTTTTTCCCCTAACAGCCGATCACAAGAGTCAATTTATGAAATTTCCCTACCGATTTGCCGGCGACACTGGGGAGACTTGGATAAAGCATCGGAAAGACATCATGGCTGTCATCAAAATGACTACAAATACACGCTCACAGTCTCCTACACGACCAGCTCATTGAGAAACCCGAAGCGGCAGAAGACATTCTCCTCCCAAGTGATCTGAAGCGATTGGAACTGTTCCCTGCTCTCTTTCACAATCATATTCCTGATTTGAACTAGCATCTTCCCCAGTATTTCATTGCGTCAGAGGCACATATTTGACGCTCTACTTCGTCATGGTAGTGAGAGGTGGATATGGACTGCTCAAGAAGCAGATGAGTCCAGCCAAGAAAGCAAGGAGGCACTATGAACCACCAGGGATTCGACAAAAGCCACATGCTGGAACCTTAAAGCAGCCTGATGCTGAAGTCAATGTAGGCGGACGACAGACGCCAGGCGTTGGACGCGGTTCAAATGCCCAGTCTGGGTCAATGAGAGGGGATTGTCAGAGGGAAAGTCCACTATACTTGATCGTTACGATACAAAATGGCTAGTCGGAACTGGGAGGGTCGGAAGTAGTCCACCTCGGTCACATTTCGAACGCACGACGCTCCGTACATACCTAATGTCGGGACTAGCGGCCAGCTTAGGCTAAACCGAAACCTGGATGTACTATAGGTCGAATCAAACTGTGGCTGCAATTGATCCTACTAGGTTTGCATCTGAGTTCAAGAGTGCCGTGGTCCACCAGGTCGATCACCTCGGTGTCATCTAAAGCGGTTTTCCTCACCTGAACGGTCAGGTTGTTTGTTTTGCGAATCTAACACCAATGAAAAGGAACCTTTTTGTTTCCACTGTGCTGATTATAAATATACACATACATTAAAAGCATGTATGGCATCCTGCTCAGCTAATCAGTCAATCAATCGGGTTTCCCTGTGCCAGCCAGCCAGCCAGTCGGTCCTATCTACCTAGGTAGGTACCTAATCCATCGTCATGCCTCTATGTGCGTAGTATCGATAGTGTTTGGCAATAACCCAATTAGGCAATTGTCAACACGAACAAATAAATATTCTTTTTCTTTTTGTTTGTTTTCGCATTTAACAGAATCCATACAGTACAGAATGTGCCGTGCTGTATAGCTTCAGTACATACATACATGTAGAGGACATATGTACATACATGTCTCACAATCCACATGAACTATTATTATACTCATATACTCCATGTTCGTGAATTCAGTCTGTTTCTGTACTTTGTCCTGACCCCTGTAGTGTCTTTGTACTCATAGAGAAGAAACACACCTACCCCACAATCTTAGGCAGCTTATTTTAATTTATTATCTAACTGTTGAACTATAAAAGGTAAAACAAATTTAATAATGTCCTCGAGGACTTTTTCTCTTAAGCGTTTTACTCTGTAGATATCAATCATAAGGGCCTGACCACAAATAGAGCTCTTTTTTACGAGTTTATTGCCTCCTATATACAGATTTAGAACCTGGCATATATACTCCATTAATGCTAAGTTTGTACTTTCCATGCACATACATGCATATATAGTCAGATTATTCCGACGCCGGACTTGGCGGCAGCGGCCCCGTCGTCCAATTCCTCGGCTGACTCCCCAGCGTAAACTCCATCGTGCCACCCTTCGCAAAGACATCGTCCCAGGTGAGCCAATTCTTTGTCCACGGCTGGCCATTGACCTTCAAGCTCTGGACATAAAAATCTGTATCGCCATTGCCGTCACCCCCCGTCGCGGTGATGGCCAATTTCTTGCCCTCTCCTAAATCGATGGTCAGCGACTCGAACCACGGCGAGTGGATTAGGAACGTCGTCTGCCCTGTCACCGGGTACAGGCCGATCATGTTCCACAGTAACCACGTCTGCATGGCGCCGGCGTCGCTGTTCCCTGGTAGCCCGGCCACGCCGGTGTTGTAGTAGGTTTTGGCGATGGCGCGAGACTGCAGGACGGAGAGGTCCTGTCTGTCGACGAAGTTGTAGAGATAGGGGATGTTGAACATGCTACAGCAGCCAGTCAGTCCCATAGAACTTTTCTTCTTTTTTTTTTCTAGGGAGGCTGCTTACGGCTCGTTGGTCGGGTCGAAGATGATGCCCGGACTCCCACTCGCCCCCTCTTCAAACATGATATTCAGCCGTCTCACGACCGTCTCCGGCCCGCCCATCCACTCGATGATCGTCTTCATGTCGTGGATGTCCGACCACGAGTACGCCCACGAACTCGCCTCGTAGTACGGATCGCCCCAGTACCCGCTGTCCGTCAGCGGATCCGTCTCGATGAATCCGGACAGATTGCGAGGCACCACGAAGCCCGAGAACCCCAGAGACGTTGTGTTAGGGTTCCAGTGATTGCGCCAGTTGCGAGACCGGTTGAGGTACTTTTCTGCGTCGCTCTGGATGCCCAGACCTGACGCTACCTGGTACAGGCCAAAGTCGTTGTAGGCGTATTCGACCGCCCGGGAAACAGCGCGGGTGTAGGTGGGCGTGATGAAGCCGTATTTCTTCCAGTCAGGCAGCGCGCCACGGCCCTCTTTCGTCGACGAGTCCGGAGCCATGGGGTCTGGAGGGACGGTGTTGGGGGGAGTCACCTCTGCATCCTTGACCATCGCTTGGTAACCGTCCTCCCAGTTGACAGCCCCTCGCACGCCTTTCACGTATGCATCAGCAAGGACGTTATCCGCGTTGGATCCGCCCTGGGTGCGGCCGTTGTAGTTGGACGAGCGTGCATCTGGCATGTAGCCTTCGAAGCGCCAGATGTCGATCAGAGAGCGGATCTGCTCCTCGTAGGCCACTGGCTGCAAGACATGCATGAGGGCCGTGCCACAGCGGAAGAGGTCCTGTAGAGTCAGCAACAGCAGCAGCAAATAGAAAGACGCTCTTTCAGAAACGGCCACATACCCACAGCGTGAAGATATCCTGATAATACGGCTCAGACGAATTCCACGACGGATTCTCACCCGTCTGGTTCGTAGGAATCAGATGCATAAAGTACAGCGACGTGTACAGTAGCTCGAGATTGGACGAGTTGGTAGTGGTCGTAGTGATCTTCGACAGCACCTGCGAGTTCCATTCCGCTTTGGTGTCGTTGACCACCTGGGAGAATGGCGTATCTTCAGGAATCTCATCCTCCAGGTTGCTGCAGGCTTTTGCGGTCGACAGCCACGAGATGCCTACTCGCGAGATCACGTCCGTCGCAGCGAACGTGAAGAGACCGCCGATTCTGACGTCCTGCGAGGATGACGAGGCAAACCCGCTGGGCTGGACGATGCTGCCAGCGGCGTCGGTGCCGACATAGGTCTTGTTGCTGACTGGGGCGGTGTCAAAATATCCACCTGAGAAGTCAGTCAGTCAGAAGATACACCTATTGCTAGGGGGGATTGCTCACAGAAATAGATGGGCCAGTTGGGCGATCTGTTCCAGCCGTTATTGTATATGCCAAAACCCTCGTAGTGGCCATCCGGGAAGATGGTGAAGTTGCCCCCGGCATACCCTTGCGAGAGACCCTGGCCTCGATATGATGGCAGCACATGAGACACATCCACCAGGATGTTGTTACCTGTTGAATTTCCGGGGAACGTGTAGCGGTATATGCCCGCTCGTTTGGCGGCTGCTAGCTCTACCACGACATCGTCAGTCGTCTGGGCTTTATAGTAACCCACCGATCCCTCATCAGGCACCGCCCGACCAACGGTCAGGTTGGACAGAGGCTGCGAGATGTTGCCCACGAGAGGGAGCTGGGAGACGGTGCCATATTTGGGCGCGCCTCCAGTGCCCTGTTCATGCATCAAGGTGAATCCAGAGAAACTGCCTGTCGACTGGTAGCCCGAGTACGAGTCCGAGCCGTCTACATACAGATCCGGGCCGAGCTTAACCATGCCAAAGGGGCGAGCGGCACCGGGGAAGTTGTTGCCTCCATCTTGCGTGCCGGTGAAGATGTTGACAAACTGCGTGTAGTCTACGTCGGTGTTGCTGCTGCTGGCACGTGCCACGGCAGGAAGGAGGAGAGTGAAGAGCAGCAGCATGGTGAGCAAGGGCAGAAGAACGAAGACAAAGACGAAGACAATGAAGATCAATTGCCCTTTGTTGCACTCGACGACAGAAAAGCCCCCACTCTTCAGGCTGCCCTCTCTGGTTTGTTTGTCCTCATGTACGGCCGGGAACATTCTTATATGTCGGAGACAGACACTATACTATACTACTCTACTACTATATCAACCCCTCAGCTCCCATGCTTGTCATCAGATAAGATCTCATATATAAATTAAAATCTCCACAAATAATCTCCTAGGGTTCCAGCTGGACTGGCATAGTGACAGACGACCCGACAGGGGCCAGGAAACACATGCAACGATCACAGGCTCTGAATGGTTTGCATCCACGCGAGGTGCGTCTGGTGACAAGCCAAGCTTTGCAGACGAAGCTTGATGGAGCGATTAGGAACAAGTAAACCTTGATATCAACCTTGCTGTCTGCATGACTACGGGACAACGGCAACGGCAGAAGGTCTATCTGGATCGTGATTTCCCCGCGATGCCAAGAGGAATCAGCAAGAAGGGAAGGTATATGGTCGAAATTTAAGCCAAGCACGACGGTTGTTGCTTGGCGAGATGCCTGGAATGCAGGAGGCATGCTTGATTTTTTCCGTCCCTGTGACAGGAAACATTGTTGGTGACAGATGAATGCAACCCTAAATTCTATTCATATTAATTATTATAATAATTAACTTGAAGGACTTTTCACTTACAAGTCATGTCAGCTCATCCAACATACAGTTCCGTTATCAGGCTCTGCCATAGCAGTGATACCACTAAGTTAGGGTTGATCGAGCCATCCATCATGGACGATGGATCACGTCTTCGGGAAACACTTGACAGGGCATAAAAATCTCCCACTTGCCTCTTCTTCCATCCTGCATTAATGGGGATTGTTTCTTCAGGTCAAATTATAAACATGGATACAGGAACGTGATGCCAGACCGAGTCACGCCGCCCAGGCGCGTGCTCCGCAACGTCAGCCGATTGGCCGGGCAGACTGCATGTGCATGTTGATCTGGACAGTTACATCAGAGCTATATGGACCTGCTCGTGCCGATCTGCCGTATCGAACTTCATAAAATCAAATAAAATAAAAAATAAAATAGCCGTGGTATTAAATGCTTTTTCTTAGCAAACTTATATAATAATAGATTCGACTCTTAATTCTGAAATGTAATCAAATCTAAATCTCTATTCCTTTGTGAACATCATGTAGTCATGTGACCAACAGATATCCCTTTAATCGGCCCCTGCAACTTTGAGTCGTATAGAGGGTCCAGGGAGGTACAGAGCGCTCTTCTAAATTCCGGCTTCAGGAAAGGCGAGTATTGCTTGTAGTCCTCGTCGCCTTTCTCGGCGAATGCTCTGTATTCTGCGAAATTCTCGCTCAGACGCTCGAAAGTCTCGTAGATAAACACTAGCCACAGCTACAAGCAAAAGTCAAGAGTCGTCGTAAAAACGGCCAGAACGGTTGCCAATGAAGCCAGACACGGCATACCTTGTCTACTTCGGAATCATTCATGATTTGCCTTGACTTCTCGAACCAGCGTCCGAAGCACTGCAGCTTTAATAACTCAAAGTAGAACTCTTCAGCCAAACTCCTTTCTCTCCGCATCATGGTTGATACCGAGCGAATGATCCCGTGGATCCACTTGCCGACTAAGTACGTGTCTTTGAAGATATCGACGATTGCAACAGCCAAACTGACAGCGCTAATGGGATCCACCATTGTTCGCAGTTTTCTTGAGAAGCAACAGTATATGCTCAACAAACTACCGCGTACTCCTTAAAAAGGATCGCCTTTGATAGATATTCATTTGAATGGATGCCTTCGCCTAGCTCTAGGCAACCCCCACCAAAGGAAATAATAATCTCGGTTCCCCTCATCGGGCCGTCCGGGGGTCATTCCCGATTGGGAGGAAATAAGAGAAATAAAAAAAATAAAAAGGAAAGGAGAGAGGGAAGATAATAATTCATCCAGCGATGGCTATGTAACGCTTCCTTGACGCCAGCTCGCAGCTCCTGTTCTTGAGCATACTGATCCTCAGAATAAATTCCCACGCAGGGTATGAAGAGAAGATACTTGTTGAAGTTTTGAAACCGTCGTGAGCCTTCTCGACTGTTTGATTGCTCGTGAGAATCAGGATTCTATCATAAACAATACTTGTCTGAACTATAAGTTCAGCGATAAGCCCAAGTCTGTCATGTAACAAAAACGGATCTTTTCTTTGATTCGAAGACTTTTATTTTAAAGTAAGATTACCCCTCCAAACTCCTCACGGCCATAGCCAAAGCACCCTCCTTCGTCTGATGACCACCAATAAACCCGCTGGCATGCACAAAAACAGCGCCCGGAGGAATCCTCGTCTTGCCAGCTTGCTCGGCCTCTGCGGCCATCACCTTATCGAGATCTTCATCCCGGACTCCCCGCCAGGACTCCGGCAGGGGCTTGCGGGATTCGAAGCTGCCCTCGTCCACGGGCACGCACTGCACGCGCCACTTGGCACCTTCGGTGGCGCTCTCCGGGTACAGGACGTAGTACACCTGGTTCTCCTCGCCAGCGCCAGCCTCCCGCTCGAAGTTGTACAGGTGTTCCTTCCACGGCACCCCGCCCTCTGACAACACGATGATCCGCCCAGACGGGTGACCGGTCTCCCGACGCGACTGGTACGCCGACCCGACTGTCGCGCGCGCGGGGAGCCAGAACGCGCTGGCATGGCGCAGCTTGCGCAGGAAGACCTCGCCGATGAAGGTGCTCGCTTTCGCGAACCGGGCGTCCTCGTCCTGCGCCTCGCCGGTGGCACTCGGGTCCGGGTAATTCAGGTCTCCAACGAGCGAGCCCAGATTGATGCCGCCGTCCTTGAACCGCTTCTGCAGGCCTGCCGCAGCTACCGCAGCGGGGTCGTACACCGACACGCCGTTGTCGTTGGCGTCGAGCGCCTCGATGAAATCGGTGTAGAGCTTCTCGTACAGCAGCGTCACGTCCGGGTGGTCCGGCGGGAGGGAGGTGTGCTGGGCGATGATGGCGCGGCCGAAGTGCATGTACACCAGCCCCGCGGACGAGAGCTTGGTGGAGTGGTTGGGGAAGGTGGTCGTGAAGGACCGCTGGTGGTGGTCATAGCGGTTTCTGGCGGGGTCATATTCGCCGCCGACATCGACGACGGTGTGGCATTCGGCCAGACGGGCGGGATCTCTCGTCCGCACCAGCGGCGAAGAAGCATACGTCGGAAGGAGACGGAGGAGGTAGACAGCGAGGGCCTCGTCGGCGTGGAAGTGGCCGCTAGGAAGGACATTTGCTATCAGTCGCGTTGCCGACCATGACGGTGGAAATTCAGCACACA
Organism: Rasamsonia byssochlamydoides; assembly: GCF_041956645.1. Classification (NCBI taxonomy): domain Eukaryota; kingdom Fungi; phylum Ascomycota; class Eurotiomycetes; order Eurotiales; family Trichocomaceae; genus Rasamsonia; species Rasamsonia byssochlamydoides. Next base: position 616,158 of record NW_027192387.1, on the reverse strand, counting down.
ACAAAAGGACACGGCATACTTGTGAGTCCCGATCAAGGGAGGCGAGGGTTTCAGTTTCTTTGCAGCGGTTTCTTCGGCCATTTTGAGCCAGTTGCGGAGGCGGAACATATGCGATGCTGTCGACTGGTGATGTCGTTTCTTTTTGCCTTTCCTTTAGGGCTGCCAGGAGGGCAGATTCTCGCACTAACCGTGTTGGGAATGGTGTAAGTGAGCTTATTTCCGAAGGATCTGATTGGCTGTCGTCTGTATGCTTTCATCTCCAGTATGAGTTGGAACTGACGAATAATATACAAACAACAAGGCTCTTGATTCCCATTGAAAATCGGCCAAGAAAAGCGCAGAATTATTATAGAAAATGAGGTCAATCAAATATGGTACTGAGATGCATCCAACCACCTAATGATTAGTTGCGCAGACGTTCCTGATCCATCGATCTCATTATATACATCATCGTATTAAGCAACATACACATGCAATGATCAGCAGCTTACCATAGTCCATTCCCATTATATGTGTTCCCACGCTAATGTACTGGTATCAAGCACTCACCTCTGCAAAAACCCTCTCCCAAACCCCCTTTGACGCGTCAAAGACATTATCATGTGTCGTGCCTTCGACCGTAATAGTCTCAAAATCCACTACTCCATCGAGAGGGCGCTCATTCCAGCAGTCCTCGAAATACTGCTGTCCCTTCTTCCCGGTCATGCTGTCATCCTCTGCAAAGAACGCTTGCACCCTCAGCTTCTGCCCTGTCACTGGTTCTTGTCTCTTCTCTGCCTCAACGAGACGCTCCACAAACGTGGCCAAGTCGTCGCAAGCACCCCACAGACCGGGCGGGCCCTTCTTGAGACACAGCAGCGCCTCGTCATTGATGCCTGTCATCCCCTCTATGGACATGAACCGGACGGCGTAGTGGTCCAGTTTGCTTCTTGCTTCTGCTCCCATGCCGTATACTTCTCGACACTTCGTCTCTTCCTTTTCGGCGGTGTTGTTGGTGGAGTTTGAACTGCTGAAGATGTCTTTGATTGCGCTGAAAATGCCACCACTGGCTCCTAGGACTGGTGATGCCTTCGTCGTGAAGAACTCGTTGACTCGATTCCAGTATCTGAAGACGGAGCTTGGCAGCTTTTGGACAATGTTCATTGCCAATACTTCAGAATGGCGTGGCTCAACCCAGGGTGCTACACAATATTCGTAAGCAACAGTTTGCCTCGTTTATGATCTGTAGTGTTCAGGCTGGAAACATACCGAGAATTGCAGCATATGGCCGTTGCGGCGAAAACAGATGGCGCAGGTGCGAGATCGTATTGAGCAAATAGATGACGCCGTCGCTGTGACAGACGGGGATCACATGAGGGATGCCAAGGTGCTTGAGGAGGCGGGGACAATCTCCAGCCAGATGGAAACTCGTTTCTCAAGCGGCACGGGAGGTGTGCCACCTAAACCTGGGCTGATCAGGATGTCAGGAACTGCAAGTTCGGAATAATCAAATGTTTCGCTATATTTCCACCGAAGAAACAATAACAAAAGATTTCCGAACGCAGGAAAGAAACTCACAACTCTTGGAAAGAACTCTCTCTTCGATGGTAACGTGTCTGCCAACTTACCGATCCACAACCAGGACTCTCACCCCCATCTTCGCAGCCAAATGATCCAGATAAATACCAAAATACCTCGAGCAGACCATGCCGGGGATGAAGAGGATGGTTGGGACGTGTGCATATACATCCTCATCGTTACCACCACAAGCACCCACATCAGAGTAGGTCACAGGAAAAGCGTCATGATCAGCCGTGGCGGGGAGGATATATCGTCGATGAAAACGACTCTGGGCAAGGAGTTCGAGGATCTGGGTTATTGCTTGTTCTGATGAAGAGAGAGGTCGAGATAGAGATGGCGATGGAGAAGGAGCAGGAGCAGCCATTATTGCAACACAACAAAAGGACGATCATTCAGCTCCACTTGGGCTGCCGATTTCTTGCTGTATATACTATGCAGGTGTGCACACGATGTGACTTGCGATGTTACACATATGTAAGCACTAAGCCCATTGCATGAGCAGATCGAGGGCTGATCCCAAGGCAGGCACTCCCAACGACCACTCAGTCCCTATAGATAAATTAAATACCTGTATAATATTGCTTATATCAGTGAACAACAATATGGATGCCTGGAGCTGATCTCGTTCTGCTGTCGGGGGCCAAATCAGTTGATGACTAAGCGAGTTTTCTATACAGCAATATATGGAGTGTTGATGTACTTCACAACTATTGAAGGATGGTAGTCATACAATATTCTTCTTTCTTTCTTTCTTTCTTTTTTTTTGCTTTCGTTACGACAAATACTCACTCACACCTTGAGCAGAAAGTTTCGATATTTTCTGAAGTATTTCAATTTGAAGACATCACCATCTCCATTCCCCACTTGATCCGTTATCATGAAAATAACATCACGGTTAACAGAGTGTCTTCTGTCTTTTTCTATAAAGAAAGAGGATTTGGAAAAAGAGATTATGAACTGCTGCAAACGGATCTGCATGATACACGAGTATGAAAGGAACATACCGCTATATTGGCTGACCTTATCGGCAGTCTTCCTGTTAGCGATTGAATCTACTTCTTCTCCTGTTGGGTAGTGGACACAATTGACAAGTTGGATGAGCTTCAAGGATCATAGACAGTGAATGTACTGTTTACTTTTGATTAAATTGATTAAAGCTGACCAGTTGGTTGTGTATAAAGCAATGACAGGGAGCAGTGGGCATGGAAGACTCTAAAGCACTTTAGAAACCAAGTTATTCCCTGCACTACTGGCACAGAAGTAACCAGTAGTGGCACAAACTAGACAAGCCAGAAACAGAAACAAAGCAGAAAGGTGATGGCTGACTAACGCAGTCTGCAGGTACAGAGCTAGCTCATCACCCAGAGCAACACGCCACAGATAAGTCAACAACAACCCTCCACAACAACCAGAACCTGGGCCATGTAGCCTAGTCAGTTAGCCAGGTCTGTAGGGTACCTACTCCCTACAGAACTCGCTACTGGCTGCAGCTGCAGGCTCCAGGTTTGAACCCCCCTCTCGCCATTCGAAGATATTAGTAAAAAAATATCTGATGACAATGGCAATAGAGGGGTAGTAAAACTCCCTGCCATGCCAGTAATAGCGTCGGTGGGGGTTTTCGTAGCACCCTCGACTGGTGGGGTGTGAGCTTTTTTATATGTCAGTCTTTCTTTTTCTTTTTGCTTGCGCGTGCTCTTCTGTTTTCCGCTTTAGGAAGGTAGTTATGTTTACCGAGTGTAGTAGATGAGCACAGACAACTACAACCACAGCAACTTATACGTAATTTTGATTTATCTGCCAATTCTCACTGTCTTTTTCAACAGTTCATTGGCTAGAATCTACAATATGATCTGGTATCCACATCTGAAAGAGACGGACCCTGTCGAAGTCTGATTGCTCGTCGGACACATACAGATATCGACAATGCCTGTCGCCAAATTTGACGAACAAAAAAAAATAATACAAAAAAAGCAATACAAAAAAAAATCACCTAAAGTAAAGGAAGTTTAATTTGGTAGAGCCGATTTCCTGAAGATTGTTCATTAAACAAAGGAGGTAAGCTAAGATTTACAAAAGCAATCGAAACCTAATTTATCTGGTCAGCTCACAAGATGCTGACAGACAGACGGAGCCTTTTCGAAATCTCTTTGATGGACATATTTATTCTTCTCCGTGTCACATCACAGTTTTCATCTCGGGCTCGGGCATATATATGTATGTATGTATGTATGTATGTTAGCCAACACAAGCAGAAGTAGGTAGATGATCACGGCCAGAAGTCTGAAAACGGACAGGATCCGCTGGCCTTTGGCATAGATTTCCACAGTAGGTGTCCAGGCGCACCACGCCACTGGGGGTGGCTTTCCTCCAAACACTGGTCCAACGCCTGTGTTGTAGGCGTACCGAGTAAAAGCCCCCAGACAATTTGACAAGCTATAATCATTGCGAAGATGGACAGCGCGAAAATATACACTGACACCATGTCCACCGTGACTAAGCACCATAAGCCAAACGCAACGGGAAGGAGGCCGCCAAGGCCTAACAGTCCAACTACGATGTTGTTGGTATTTATTTGTTCAGTGCTTCCTAAAATAGCCACTCTCAGCCTCGTAGTCCTACCATTTTCCATATCTACTAATTATACGCAGTCCTACACCATCCAAGAGCCATGCAGGATCAAGTTGCTTCACGATTAATGATCTTGAGTGCACTCGTCAGGATGCTGAATGGATGAGCTATTATTAGCGTTGGAGTTGGTGTTGATGGCATCCCCGACCCTGAATCCAAGCCGAATATAATTCTAGTCCGACAGCTAGCTCATCATTGATAAGATCGAAAGGTTAGGTCAAGACGTGCATGCCATAGTAACATTAAATTTACATCTGGGCGAGGGAACCCTTAACAGAGGCTTCCAGCTTTCGCCGGGCTTAATTAAATCCCGTGATTTCTCATTGGCCTGATAATTAGGGCAACGAGCCAGGGATTCGATGAGAGGGAAAAGGGGAAGAATTGAGGTTATTCGCAAGATTACCACTTAAGGCAGGCGGGGGAGACCCGACCAATCGGAATTCCGGTCGCATCTTCCCCGTCGTACTGTATATCCATCGATACCTTCACTACAACACATCTAATCGCAGGTCAATGGACTAGCCAAGTGCTAACATGGCAAGAAATGAGTCAAAGCGACGCAAAGAAACACCAGCCAGGAAAAAGGCATGCAAGCAGTGCACCCAGGCCAAAGTGCGATGTGGCCTCCAGAGACCGCAATGCTCGCGATGCGCAGCACGAAACTGGGACTGCCAATATTTCACCTCGCCAGGGCAGTCGTCGACTCTTAATGACCCTGGCACAGAGCTGCCTGACACACCGCTCTCTCTACGCAATAATGATAATGCCTTTGGCACGACACCACTCTCAGTGGTCAGCACCTCCGATCCGGTCGTTGCTGCCGCTGCTGCCACTCCAGCATCACACCACCTGACCAGTCGCATCCCACAACACGTGACAGTTTCACTCTCCGATGCTTCTGCATCGATTCTAGATCTAGACTTCACCAATCTCGACCTCGTCCCCGTAGCAGACAGCATCGAGATCCAGAACCGGTGGCTGAAATCCTTCTTCTCGTCGGTCGGGGACCAGATCCCGCAGAAGAACTTCCACCCGTACACCATCCAGTTTGCGTCGTGCGTTCTGCGGTCGTATCCGAAGCATATGCTGCGCGATGGAGGCGTGCCTCCGATTATTCATCCACTGCAGGTCGACAGGAGATGGCTTCCTGTTCCGCTGGCGAACTGCTACAGTCTTGTCCGGCTGTGGGAGACACGCGTTCAGGGCAGCGAGGCTATTGTTATCGACACGGTGAAGCGTGAGATGGAGCGATTGCTTTCTGAAGTTAGTCATTGCCCTGTTTCTCCCATCTAGAACACCTCTAGCTAACAAAGTCTGTCTCTACCAGCACGATTCCTACAACGAGATAGACCTCCTAGCCGCCTTCCAGGCATATCTGATCTACGCCCTGCTGGGCTACTTCTCGCCCATTGGAGACGGCAACCTCGTCGACCATTCGACGATCATGCACCTGCAAGAGCTGGGCTGTCGCGTATCCGCCACCGGGCTCATGTGCGCCGCAGAACTATCGCATACGCGCCCCCGATGGGAGTCCTGGCTCGTGGCGACGGCGAAACGACGCACCCTGCACACGATGTACCTGTTCAGCAACGTCTTCAACGCGACGCACCACATGCCCGTGTACCTGGCCTACGAGCTGAAGGCCGTCCCCGTGTCGTCGAACAGGCTGCTCTGGGAAGCCCGGGATCGGGCAGGATGGGAACGGGAGTACGACTGCCACCTCTCGGTCTGGGCGGATGGCGAGTTCTTAATCTCAGAGCTGTGGCGATCGCCAGAGACAGGGACGCCGGCGCGCCGAGAGAGGATTGATCGATGGCTGCGCACAGCGGACGACTTTGGGATGATGCTGTTTGCGACGGCGGCGCATCTTCATGGATGCTAGTCAATTCATTCATTCATCATTCGCCAGAATGGATGTGATGAAATCTAGACCAGATGGCTCTAGGAATGGGTCTGTCTGTAAACAATACAGCGCGACGCAATGCATTATGCTGACATTTATGACTATAGTCACTAGATATTTGTATATAATTTTCTCTTCTATCTTGCTATACCCAGCATACATAGTCGTTTGTGAAGGGCATGCCTTATCCTATGATCGGTAACTATGTATACCCAGGTATGCTTGTGTCATAAGAATGTGTCCAAGTCATATCAATCTTTCCTATCTTCTGGGCAATGGAAGTTTGGACAGCAGGTGTTCCGAGCAGTAGCCTAATCGAACTGAATTGAATTAACTACCTATGTAATACCTCCTAGATTGCCGTTCCGCAATCATGATTAGATTTACCCTGCACTCATAACCCTCTATATACATCCATACACACAGAAAGAATACAAAATAACGAATCGAATCAAATCAAATCATCATCTGTTCGTCGTGATGCTTGCTTTCACGTCTTCCCATCCAGCGGCCGATCTTTCCAGTACTGGCTCTCCTCCTTCGCCCGTTGGAAGTCCTTCTCGTCCTGCTCGAGCTCCATCCGCAGACGACGGGCTTTGAGTTCGTGCTCCATTAACTCGTTTCTCTTCTTTTTGATGCGGAGTTCCATTAGCAGGAGCTGGATGCGCTCGTCTTCGCGACGTTCTGCCTCGGTCATGCTAAGGCTTGGTCAGCATTGCTCATGTGCGTATATATATTATCGGGAAAAAGTCCTGTTTGTGGTCGGACGGTTAACATACTTCGTTGATGCCAGCCAACTTCGAACTAAGGAATCGGAATGTGATGGCAACGGTGTCTGCTGTGGGGCATCACGCGCGGGCGTGTCGTCGTCTGGTGCATCGACGGGGCCGTTGTCAACCTCAACGCTCGGAGAGGATAGGTCCACCTCGGAGTGCTTTCGTTTCGAGGGAACTACTTGGGCCGTATTGTCAGTCATCACACGTGTTCCAGAGACTACAGATGCAATACAACCTTCACTCGTGATCCGCTGTGGCTGTGGAAGGGTCGAAGACTGCGGGGTGGCATGGTGTGGTGGTGGTGGTGGCATGGTGTGGTGTGGTGGAGGAGCTCGAGGTGGTGGAGGGTTCGCAGGATATCTAATGATCGTTGGTTCGGGGGCAGGGGGTCGTCCGGCTGTGACACAGCTTTGAAAACGGCCCATAATCGCCTTGTCCTCATTCCACGACCTGAATCCGATTAATCAGCAAAGTAGTCGTTCGTCAACTTTCGTCACAGCGCATACCATTTTAGGGTTGGCAGCAGCGACCGGATGTGCTGCACTTGGTCGGCGTTGTGTGTTTCTTCCGCAGCGGTTTTTCTTCGCCGGAATGAAGTATAAATCCCGGAAGGCATGGATGAAAAGTGCACGTTTAGTCCAGCGGCAATAATGGGGTCCTTTAGGTTAGGAGCCCATTTCTCAACGTTCTCGTTGGCAGATCCTAATCAACAGTAAGCATCCAAAGTAAGCATCCCACACCATGTGCGGAATCCAGGTGAAGAAGTACCAGTCAAGAGCTCTGAAATCCTCTCATACTCCTGCTTTGACGAGCAGTCGATGAGACGAGCCAGTTGATCCCACAGCATTACGTTCTTAACTCGGACCCCAACCAGGTCAGTGACTTTCCTCAAGAAGTGTGGCTTGCAGAACATGATGATGTTCCGGAGTTGCCAAGTGACATCGCGATGAGCTGGGTCAATTTCCGAAAGATACTGGCCAAAACCTGCAGGAAATATCTTCCAGTTAATCACTGTCTTCCACGGCAAATGCGGACCTATATCTTACCAGTATACAAGTCTCGATCCATATCAATGAGAACTGACCGATACCCAGAGCGATGGATATGATGGAAGCAAATTGGTTTCTCGTAGCCCGTCAACAACCGAGCGAGTTCAAATACTCGCTGAAAGAGATGACAGAAACTCTGAGAACTCTTGTAGTCGGTGAAAACCCTCACCAGTGGTAGTGCCATTTGACCTTGGATAGTCAGCGACCAGTTTAAACCAGAGAAGCGAAGAGACGATTAGAAGCCGAGGATTAGGGTGAGAGACGGGGAACACAATATACGAAATTCACTCACCAAAACCACCTGCTTCCTCGCATGCCGCAAATACCACCTCATACAATGTAGTATGCCTGAGTAGCCTCGACTTGATATGTACCTCAAGCCCTTTCACAGACACGAGAAGGTCCAACTGCTCTTTCAGGGCGCAGATGATCATCACCCCCTCTTTATCTTGGTACACTTCTTGGAGATATTCCTGCGATAAATCTCGATCTTAGTCCAACACGATATGCTGCATAAAGGTACGATTGGGGATGTCTCTGCTCTTCCCTTACCTTGGCTGTGTCACATCGGTCCAGCTCTAACAGAGTGGTAAGGTAATAGTGTGTTCCTAAATACCGGAGTAATCTCTGTCTCGCCAAAGCGGCTGCCAAGGGATTCCCACTTGTAATACGTTTACGGATATCTGAGATACTGAGGCCACTATATTCCTCACCGCAGAGTGCTTCAGGTGCAGGCGGTTTGAGGAACACAGCTAAGAGAGTCAACGACAAATCTACCATGACACGTGTCTTCGCAGTACTTACGCAAGTTATTGTCAGAAGACTTGGCCTTGGCAACGAGTTGGATAGTTCTCTCGGTGAGCAGTGGCGGAGCACGGGCAGGCATTGGCGGCATATGCTGGTGAACCCCATGAGAGAGAAACAGAATATAGGGACGAGACTGGAGGTCATAAGGGATCATGACTTGAAAGACAACATTGCAAGACTGCTCCTGAAGCTTTCCAACTCCTGCCAGATGAGGCATTCCTGCGAGGCGTAAGTTAACAATTAGTTAACACTTTCTGTCTAAGCGGAAGATCGCAAGCACTTACTGCAACTGGTGAGGCGGGTAGTTGTCGAGTAAACCATGTCACAGTTATTCAGATACAAGGCTGCATCCGGCCCGAATACCTCCACTGCGGTTTTGAGATCAAAGCTGGGAATCTCATGTACGGGTTTCCAATAATGACCGCCCGGGTCACTGGAGGCGTTGACACACCGGATACCTGGATCTGTTTGCCCTTGCGCAGTCTGGAATTTGGTCAGAAACAGTCGAAGAAGAAGCATTGCGAGTGAGACATACCACGTCGGGTTGGTAAATCTGTGGCCTGCAGTCTGGTCTGGGCCGTGCACAAGCATAGCCATTTTGGAATTGTAACTCAAGGGACTTGAAAAAACTATATCGTTAGTAGGGATGATTAGTGATTTAATCAAATGACTACACAGAGGGATGGATTAGGCCACCTGTAAGCATGGGCGCGGGCTGATGGATTTGTTTGACACAAGTCCGCCGCTTGTTGACTGCGTTTGAGATACTTATGTAAATCGTCTGTGAGAGACGTGTGGCGGATCGCTTTCAGGTCTTCGCTGAAAAGGGGGCATGTTTTGATCCCAGTACATCTGAACCTATGCTTTACCACTTTGGCATCCAGAAAGTGACAATAGATTGGCTTTGGCGGAGATATGATTTTCTTGTGATATTGGATCTGTTGCCATTAGCGACTCGAATGGAATTAACTACCCAAAGCAGATTTGGATAAAGCTCCACATACCTCATGCATCAACTTTCCTACAGTTTGTGCATCTTGACCGCCCACATAAACAACATAGGTGAAGCCACAGGGGTCCGTTTCAGGGTATTCAGGCAGGCTAGCCGTATACTCTAGTTTCAAAGTAGAAGTTGGTCTGTGCGTGGCATTTGTAAGAGGTAAAAGTACCACTGGATCCTATCCATTTGAAACAATCAGTTTTTCTTACTGATTTCGAAACTGATTCAAATGCGACATACTTGAGAAAAGGGAGGGAAGTTCCCATTCCCATTCACCTCCGAAGATTGCTGCGACTCACGATTCTCCGGTTCATTGCGCTGCTCGGGACTCGCATCAGCACCAGGAGTTGCTTCGGAAAACAAAGAGGACAAAGAATTCTCATCCATCGCAGGAAGATGTACACCACAGAATATGTCAGCGCAGACGTATTCCAGTCCATCCAAGTCAAATTCAATTTCTTCAGCCTGAGGGGACGACAGTGGTGCGAAAGAGAGAGGGAATCCGACAGCAGTATTGGTCAAAGCCCTGTATATCTATTTCACTAGACGCGATCAGGATGTGAGGGGGCACGGGCCAGAAGCAGAACGACTCTCACGTGATACGGCCCAACTGCTTGTTTTCAAAGAAAGAACCACATATTGGAAAAATAAAAATAGATTCGAAGTTCTTTATTACAGGGTACACCTTCATGGTAACATTTAAACATATGTCCTTTTGTGGCATCTAGAAAATTTGGCTCCTGTGACCCTGCCTACAAGGTGGACAGACCTTGGACCCAAGTAGCGATGAGCTATATCACGTGACTAGCTGCGGTCGGGTCAAATTATTAGATGGATCGGCGCACTCCTATGAGGTGCATGCAGATGTGGCAAAAGAAACATTGAGCATAATATGCTAGCCAGACTACAAGATAATTTCTTGACAAGTTCGGAAAAAAACCAATATGTAGTAATTATCGAGAGGCGCCTAATTTAACACAGCGACCAATGTGGGGAAATGGACCATGCCGTTAAAAAAGGGGTAAACACGAATTGGGAAAATCGTAAAAAGCAGAATCTCGGTCAAACTTGATCTGGAAGACTAAAGGCACCCACAGAGACACGGCAACCGAGAAGGGGAAAGAAAAAGGAAACCACAGAAGCACGGAATGTGGCTGGAAGGGAATGGATGATGTCGAATAAGACCTCGTCCCAGCATCCCCGTTCCAGCCGTGTGATTCTCTGCCATGTCCTTCTCATAAGTCATCAACTCACAGAGCTAAGAAAGACACCGATAGACCACAAAGAGACCATTCCATATCACCATGTCACATCGCAAAACAGAAATTCGTGGCGGTGGGCGTTTTCGAAACGTCTTCTCCGAGTGGGCATTTAACAGCATCCCTGCTTCGTCTCCGGATCCTGCGACTTGCTGATCTCTACCACCTGGCGGCGCTCGCCGAGTGGGTTCTGTCCCGACTCGCCATTATCCAGGGCCTTGCTAGAAACGATGCGGTAGATTTCTACACGAGGATCGTCAACAGCTGATCATGCCATCGTAGAGGAGACAACAAACCTGTGAGGATGTTCTGGAAAGCAAGCTCAACGTTGCTGGCATCGAGGGCAGAGGTCTCAATGAAAGAGAGGTTGTTCTCGCCTGTCTACATTAGCACCGGCCACCGAGAGGTGTGGCGACTAAGGATCGACCTACTTGCAAACTGCTTGGCGTCTTCCGTCGGCACGGCACGCAAATGTCTCAAATCGCTCTTGTTTCCAACGAGCATAATAACAATGTTGGAGTCGGCATGGTCACGGAGCTCTTTCAGCCACCGGGTAACGTTGTCGTAGGTCTGGTGCTTGCTGATGTCGTAGACGAGCAACGCGCCGACCGCCCCGCGGTAGTACGCAGACGTAATGGCACGGTAGCGCTCCTGACCGGCGGTATCCCAGATCTGAGCCTTGATTGTCTTGGAGTCGACCTGGATGGACCGGGTCGCGAACTCAACACCGATCGTAGACTTCGAGTCAAGGTTGAACTCGTTTCGAGTGAAACGACTCAACAGGTTCGATTTTCCGACACCGGAGTCTCCAATAAGGACGACTAGAATGAAAAGACTATCAGTCACCGGACCCTCCTCGAAGGGACAATGGGAATAGAATGGGTGGACGCAAGGGACCAGGGGTAACAGTACCTTTGAAGAGGAACTGGATGAAAAAGAGTCAGAACCTAATTCCAAAAGAAAATTAAATTCAGAGGGGATGCTAGAAACATGAGAAATAACTTACATCATACTCATCGTTCGCCATGACGGAAGTTGGTGCGAAAATTCAAGGTCGATTGCGGGTTGAGATAGGGGGGAATATTACAACGTGGCGGAGACCGTTGGATTCGAGACAAAAACCTAAGACTGCAGAATAAAGACCAGGATATCGCTGATGATGAATGTCTTCCGTGCAGATATGCACTTGGGTCACACAAAGCTCTCAGTAGACCAGAGAGGCAGACTGTGCTTTGTGGTAGAGAGCACAAGCACAAATACACGCAGCTTGTGATGCCTTGCAGTGACGGTGACCGGGTCGCGTCCGATCGAGGATAGCGTGGGTTTCACGTGACATGATCCGTGCCGCCGACACGAGGACGAGGAGGGAAGAATGGGGAAAGTGGCACGAGCCTGGCAGAAGCACCGCGTCACAGTTTTCGCACCCATCGCCATGGCCTACTCCAATCCTCGACGTTTTCAGCCCGATCTCACAAACCCGATGGCGATGGCGAACAACGGCACCTTGTCATATCTGAGAAAATACGCCGGAGACAAAGTTTCCAACAACGAGATCCCGCCTCGCACAGGAACATCCCGGCGCACAGGCTCCCTCTCCGGCGCTGGTGCCAAAGCTGCGAAAAACGAGGAACGAGGGTCTAAAAAATCGGAAAGGCGCGGTCGGCCCAAGAAAATTAGCGATGACCTCATTCAGAAGATGATTCAAATGTTGGAGACGTCTTCAGGCGAAATTTCGTGGGAGGAGCTGGGACATGCGGTTGGCGTTGAGGGCGTCCATCTTCAGACGATCCGCAATTACATGGTCAAAGAGGGGTATTGCAAGAGGATCTCCTGCCAGCAAAAATGGCTCACCCGCAAAATCCGGGAAACGCGCATGCAATATGCCCTTGCCCACCAGCATTGGCAGAATGAGTGGCGATCGGTTCTCTTCAGCGATGTGGTCAACTTTGGCTTGGGTGCCAGTCGCAAGGCGAGAGTCTTCAATCGGAAAGATGAGAGACTCTGCGAAGACTGTCTACAATCTCGGGAAGAGGTCGACAAATCTTTGTTCCACTGTTGGGCCATGGTGGGGTACGATTATAAAAGCCCGCTGGTCTTCTATAATGGCAGTGGCACTGGCGGTGCTGCTCTTAGCCAACAAGACTATATAACTCGAATATTACGACCTCATGTTCAACCCATTACGTCCACGAGACGGGTGATATTTCTGGAAGATGCAAACGGAATTTACGAACACCCGAGCATCGGACGCAGTCTTGTGCAGGCTTATATGGATTCTCTAAACCTCCCATGCCTCCGCAATCCTCAAGCGTCACCGGACCTCAATATCGTCAAGGATGTGTTCCTACTTCTCAAGAAACGTCTCCAAAAAAGGATAATAAATGATGAGACTCAGCTGAAAGCCGCAGTTTTGGAAGAATGGGACAAGATCACGACGAAGGAGATTAACAAATTTGTGGATAGCATGAAAATGAGGATGGAAAAAGTTCTTCTGAGGAAGGGAATGCCGATCTAGGCCTAGGTGTCTCGTTTCTTATCCATAGGAGTCATAATGGACCATTCAGGACTTCACCATCTTCGAGAACAAGGCTTCGGTGCACTTTTTCTGACTCTTTGACCGAAATTTTATTTGCTCATTGGCAAGCCGATAGTCTCGTTGCATTGTGGAGATGACCCGCCGAAGCCGGAGTCCCCACCTGCTGATTCTCACCTGATCAGGATGCAATGAGGTCCGAGTCTAGAGTTTGGAGACCTGAAACATTCGTTTGGTCCCCTCGCCGCAGCAAGCTTGCCCGTTACGCGCGAACCTTGTACTAAAGGCTTCTTGGCAAAGCCTCCCTTCCGACTGTGTATATACCGCTAACCCACTCAATAAGCTTCCTGGCTATCAACAGCGAGTTGATCTCATGCTCTATAAGCCTGAAGTTTACGTCGTCCCTATTGTTACTAACTGGGTGGACAGCTCTACTGCGTCACCAGCAGCTCAAGGAGAAGACCAGGTTCTCGGTCTCCTGATCATCAAACCCGAGAAGGTGCTTGATCAATTTCTATCTACCAGGATACGAAGCGTCTAGGAAGAATCCTCTTGGATCTCACCAAGACGAAGATTCCGTTGAGTGAAGGAGCGTTCTAGTTAAGATACGCCCGAAGAAAATCAACCGACATGCCAATGGTATGAGAAGGGTCTTTCCCTCGAGCGGGAATTTTGCTACCCGTATTCTGTACAGTTTATTACCACCTTGGACTTGCAAGCATTTCAACTTCTCACCATTCCGAAGCAAAGCCAACAAAGGTCGATACTTATTTTGCTAATCTCGATGCATGTAGTTATATACAACGCAGCCAACAAGTGTTCAGCATCATTTGGATCATTGTTTCGTTCATCAGGTGTCCGTCTCTCTATACAAGCGGGGGTTGCTGACTAAAGTCACAAAATGTGGCGTAGGCACCTCGCCAATAATTCTCTTTGCTGTAAACAATAATAACCAACCACATCAGAACAAACAGGTCCAGAAGTTTTATTAAATTAAATTAACAGATTTTCAGACTCAGGTTCTGTATCACAGGGTGCTTGCAGGCTGTCTCTCACTGCGTGCATTTGTGTTTGTCTCGGCGTTGTTGGTACTTGCCATGGCGATGCGGGTTTTGCGTTTGTTTGAATGAAGCTGCATTCTCATGTCTCTCAACAAGGTTGAGATTGACATAGACATCTTCTCACCTGTTGTTCTTTCTGGACTCTTTGATCTCCCACCCATCGGTTGCATACTTCCCCTCTGGACGGTCTTACATCTGTATCTGTTCTACTGATTCCTCGCTACGGTGTCATGACCTATGGCAGCCTCTAGCTCAAGATCTCTTGGGTCCGACCCAATGGACCTGGATCCTCCAGAAGGGAATACGGCCTCTGGTGCACTGATCGGAGCCGGCGATGATGATGACGATTCCATCTCCCTCACATCAACTGTGCCCAGTGAGCCAAAGAGCGAGTATGAGGTTGAGACCATCTATGATGAGCGCGAATTGGAAGAGGGAATGAAAGAGTATCTGGTGAAATGGAAAGGGTATCCTGATGTGCGATGCACCTGGGAACCACCAGAGATGTTCAACAATGAGGAGACTTTGCGAGACTGGAAGAAGAAACGGAGGGCTATTCAACGCGGCGAGCTGCCTGCCTTTGACCGCGAAGGCTGGGAAGACATGGTGGACGCGTATTGGGCCGCAAAAGACGAGCGGAAGCGGCGACGGAGAGCAAAACGGATCAGGCTTGGTCTCCCTGTATCTCCTGAAAGAGACGACGATCAGGAATCTTCTGAAGAGAGTCCTAGACCTTCTGAGAGTGAGAAAGGGCAAGGCGCAGCCCAGTCTGAGTCCGAAGGCTCAGACGAGCCTATTGCTCGACAGATTAAGAAGCGTCCTGTTACTTCCTCGGCACCTACACAGCCAGGTCAATCTCGGAATCAAAATAACGGGCTTCAGAGTTCGTCAAATCAGAATAGAAATGATCTCCGATCTCCAATCTCCAGGCAAGCGCGACAATCTTCTGTCAGACAGCATGGATCTACGACTGGGACGGCCCCCAGACTTGCTCCCACTACAACGGCTTCCACTGCAAGGACTTCGAGAAATGTGAGACCCCGTCTGCCTGCGGACAAACCGGTTTCCTTTGCACGAGGTCCTGCTAGAAGGCGGGACCTCCAGAGCGTTGTATCGCGCTCCCGCGCTCAGCGAGCAGAGGGAACCGGTGATGGAAAACAGTGGAAACACATGTCGACAACACGCAAATACGGGCAGGCGGCTCGGCAGGAACCAGAGCCCGATCCAAGCCAATTGGAACTCAGGCGGCCATCGGACTGGGCTACTATGTCCGATGCTCAAGCGCTGAGGAGACCAAATTGGAGAGATACAGATAGTCTGTTCGTGGAACAAGATGACGATGTGATGTGGGATACTCCACCTCAACGTCCTTCCGATAATCAGTCTTCTCCACGGCCTTCCCATGTCCGCACCGGCTCCCTGCATTCGAGACAAGAAGCTTCATGGTCCTCCAACCTAGCAACGCCGGTCTCAGAACAGATTACCAGAGAGAATACCCGGAACGACGGCCGGCGCGTTTCTGTTCCAGGAAAAACTTCGTTGCAGCAGGGTTCGGAATGGTCCCGGTCTGGGAAGACGGTTGATTCGTCCGGCCAGGTGCGACGTCGATATTGGAAGGACGGAGACCTTCTATGTCAGGTTTCTTATGGGACCGACAAAGTCGAAGTTGGTGATGTCAGAGTGTGCAATCTCCCTAATAGGGCGTTCAAGGAATTTATGAAGCTGAAACACGCACATCGTATCGACGTTTGGTTTGAAGAGCTGTGGACAATGGAGCAATATAATTCGGTTTTTAACATGGTAAGAGTTCTCGCCCAGTTTCCACCGTCGGGGGCCTTCTCTGATAATTGTTCTTATAGACTGGAAATGGCATCATTCTCTTCAATGGCTGGATCGAGGGATATCCTGACACGAGTGACGGAGTCGAGAAACTGGCCCAGTACTTAGTTGAGCAAGACCTGGTGGGCATATTTCGGGTACCTTTTGAATCGTTTGTTACAGTTTTATTCTGCTACCCGGCCAAATCGAGGAGCTTTGGCTTCCTCCATGGAAACACCGACGTCACCCAGGGCGAATCTTTGCGGGTTGCAGGATGGAATGGCGTGTTCTCCGCCGACAAATTCAACGCTGCACGTCTGAAGCAAGGAAAGATTCCGCGTGAGACATCCATTCCCCAGCGGCCAGGGAGACCAGAGAGACAAGGACGCTTTGACGAGACCAGCAAATCTGGGATGGTCTTGCTCGCTGCAAAAACACCCTTGAGGATTGATACATCACCTTCAAACAAAGACTCGCGAAGGGACCCCCCCGAGAAGCCTGCTTATCTTGACACATATTCACCAAAAGACCCACGACGACCTTCTGTCGACAACCCAAGGGACTCTCCTATGCGTGAGAAGACCCCTTATCCTGACAGATTCAGGCGTCAGCCGAGTTGGAGTGTACGATCTGATGCTGAAGTCTCATCACCAAACAAAGACCCACGACAACCTTCTGGCGACCTCTCGAGGGGCCCCCCTAGCAGGAGAGACTCTGGAGGATTGTCACCAGACAAGGAGCCACGAACGCCTTCCAGTGTCCAATCAAGGGACCTCCCCAGTAGGAAAGATTCTCTCCTAAGCCTGAGAGAGCCCTCCAGGGTTCAGGTATTACCACCAGACAAAGAGCAACAAACGCCTTCCAACGTCCAATCAAGGGACCTCCCCAGCAGAAAAGACTCTCTCCCAAGCACGAAAGAGTCCGACAAAGAGCCACAACCGCCTCCCAGCATAAAAAGTCCCCCACATCTTCGAGGATTACCACCACGACCACCTCCTAGTGTTGACTCAAGTGACCTCGCCAGCATCAAAGACCCCTCACAGGTCGAAGGACTACTACCACAACTACCTACTGGTGTTTCCTCGAACAACGTCTCTAGCACGGAAGGCTCCTCACCAGACAAAGAGCCACAGCCGATCGGTGACCATCCAAAGGGCACGGACGTAGAGATGACTGACATTGCAAACAATGCCAGTGCGCAAGCTGACATCAATCTCGATGAAATTTTCCTTAATCAGTTTCAGATAACATTTCGTGAGCTCGCTCTTGTAAGCGGACTCAAAACCGCCAATATGTTCTTCTTGCTGTTTCCCCCGGAAGCCCAAGTTGAATGTGAGATTCTGAAAAAGTTTTTGGAGCGGCATCTCGTGATTGTCTTATCCAGCCTGCATGACAGCTTAGCTTGGGAAAAGTTTTCTAAGGCCGAAATAGGAGTTGCGCTGGTATGTCAACCACCACCTTTGTCTGTCTGTCAGATGCAGGACAAAGACTGACCTGACTGACCGCCACAGTTCCACCACAGCTTCCTCAATTACCAGGATCTCCCATCTTTCACAGTGTTGGCGCGCAAACACCAGATCAGCTTCTGGAATGTGTCCTTTTTGAAGACAATCGATTACGTGGACCGTCCGATCCATTTCCAACGTCTCTTCCCGCACGGAGGGGCGTTTCTCCTCACTGAAGACTTCATGGTCAATGAACGGGATGCCACCGTTATAATTCTCACATGGTTTTGTGACTGGGTTTCAAGGAAGCAAAAGGGGACCTGGAAACTGATGCTCCGTCCGGACATCATAAACTGGCTACTGCAGAAGTATGGGGAAGACGATCGGTGGGTTTTACCTACATACTCTACTTTTTGTTGATGCAATTGATAGCAAGCTAATCGACTCGACCAGTTATATCATCATGCACAAGCTCATCTTGGACATCGCCTCCGAGGGCAATCCCAATCAGATCGCCGTCGAGCCGCACGATCTGGACAGTATCTACAATCCCTTCCTCGAGCATCCGATCATCTCGGTCGCGAACCTCCCCGGCTATGGATCCCGGTCGGAAGACGAACACCCCGCGATCCCCAAGGGGTTGACGCAGGAGGAGCGGAACACGGACCATCTGATCGAGTTCTTCAGTGGCTGGGCCATTGTCAACGCGCCAAACTACCGACGGTTCAGCGTTCTCACCTCGCAGCCTTTGCTTCCGCGATGGCAGAACTGGCATCACGTGGGTTTAAACATATCTTGTGGTTTATACTCATGGCGCCCTTGCTAATAGTATTGACCCACAGATCGAACTTTTCCGCGGACCAGAGGTCTTTTACAAGAAAGAAGGCATCAAACCAGAGTTGTTTCAGAAATGGCTACCGCAGTCGTCATCCTCATCATCGACGAACAGACCAGAGGGGGGTAGTAATTCCCATCGGAGCCAACAACCGTCGTCGTCGCTGCAGGAATCTCCGATAGACAGGTCGCCGACATAAGCGGAAACAGGAACAGAAACAGGAACAGAAACAGAAACAGAAACAGAAACAGAAACAGAAACAGAAACAGAAATACCGTTCGATAGTCGATATATTGCGTCTGTCGCTTATCTCTTATTGTATACCTCGGACTATCTGTTCGAATTCAGTCATCCTAGATCGATTGATTGATTGATCGATGGCAGGCAGGCAGGCAGGACACTATTCAACCGCATCTGATACAGATAAGAAAGATCCCGGAACTCAATCTCAGAACCGAATACTATACTAGGTAGACCTACCTACCGACCGACCGACCGACCGACTTCTTGCCATCGATCGACGTCAAATTCTTTTTTTTCTCTGTTTATTGGTTTATTGGTGCATTGATTGATTGACATGTCGACCATGAGAAAACAAAGCAAATACCCAAATACCCCGATGTTCCTCCATATTTTTTTCGAGACAATCTTAACCTCAATCTCATCCTTTTCTTTTTCATATCACCATTTGTTTTTATTTATTATTATGCCCTGTATGCCTTTTGTGTATGTATTGTGTGGACTTTATATGACCCTTACTTACGTGCTTCATTTCCGCGTTTTATATTAATTGATACCGCCGCAGTTCCATGCACACCGAACTGTTACAGCTACTACTGATTCTATCTATGCCATGTATCTACGTATGTATGTATGTCTGCGTGCATTTACCCGTGCATAGTGATGAACTTTGTCTTCTGTCTGTATGTCTGTAAGAAGGGTAACCATGATGTATATCTTGTCATTTTATTGCCATTGTCATTTACAGATCAAATCAAGTGCTAAAAAAAAATCCAATGCTGAAACTAAAATGGACCAGAACAAAGAAACCCTATAGGAGGACATTGAACAGAACCAAATATGTATAGTACTGTATGTATGGACAGAACCTCGATACAGAAAGGTCAAAAAAAAGTGTGTCAGCGCTGAGGAGTTAGTTCTATGCTGTAGTAATCTCACCCATGAACCAAGCAAACA
>NW_027192387.1:591852-596194 GCF_041956645.1 Rasamsonia byssochlamydoides | reverse complement strand
GGGGGGGCTTAATTAAAATCAGCCTGTTTGTTTCACATCTTCTTGATAATATTAATGATTTCTTGATTCTTCCCCATCATCACTGTTTTTTTTTTTTTTCATGTCATACATACCAGGATAGGAGGTCTAGTCTAGTCTAATCAAAAATTCAATCATTTTATTTTTATTGGTCTTTGTCGACACGCTCAATAGGTAGGAAGGAAGGAAGAGGAGTTGCATGCACTCAATTGCCATGTCGTTCGTGCCTACCTACCTACCTACCTAATCGCCACGGAAGAAAAAGATATATAGGCTCTCAAGAGATTAACAGAGACAGCCAATCCCAGAAATTCTCAAAAGAAGAAAATGAATTAGGGTATATATACATGTACATAATATATCCAATAGAAACATACAAACAAACAAACAAAGTCCAATGCCGAGGGTCAATGTCCAATGAATGACATGCGATGCTATGCAATGCTATAATTATCATTTCCCCGGTATAAAGAAAAAGTATAGGTCAATCAACAAACCAATTAATCAGTAACAAACCAATCAGTAATCAACCAATTAGTCGAATTAATTACCGCTCCCCATCGCAGTGGTCGCACTCTTGCGGTATTCCTCGAAGCTGGAGACGCTGCCGCCGCTGCTGCTGGCAGCACCTTTCTTCTGCTTCTTCACCCTCTCGCGCTGCATCTTCTCTTCCCATTCGCTCTCTTCCGCGGCGATCATCGCGTGGAACCGCCCGCCCTGGCCCCGGCCTAGGTACACCGGCTTCTCCTTGCGATCGGCTACTGCCTCCGTGACCAGCACGAACTTGACGCTCGAGCCTGGCGCCTCGAACATGGCGTCGCTGAGGATCGTCTCCAGCTCGGTGCGCAGCGCGCGCGCCCCCGTCCCCATGGCCAAGGCGTTGGCGGCGATTTTGTGCAGGGCAGGCGTCGTGAAGCGCAGCTCGATTCCAGAGAGAGAAAAGAGCGTGGTGTATTGCGCAACCAACGAGTTGCGAGGTTCAGTCAGGATTCGTAATAGTAGAGAGTGCGTCAACGGAGACAGTGCAGTGGTGACAGGAATCCGGCCCACTAGCTCAGGAATAAAGCCAAATGCTTGCAGGTCGGCAGGTGTCAGAAGATCGAGAGGGTTGAAATAGGTTGGCTCATCGTCGGGAGACGACGGGGTGGCAGAGGTAAAAAAGGGGAGGTGTTTCTTATATAAAGCTTCCTCTTCGGAACCAGGCAGAATAGGGATCGGTCCATTATTACCAGACTGTCCGAAACCGCGGCCGTCGGTCGACGACGAGGACGCGCGAACGGGCTGTCCAAATCCCATCGACCCCCGCGAGATGCGATCCATGATTATTTTGTTGAGTCCGACAAACGCGCCCGAGAAGATGAACAGGATATTATCGGTCCGGACATTGTACACCTCGCCCTTTGCCGGGGGTGGACCCGAGCCTGACGAAGACGAATATGGCGAGCCGTTACGAGACGCGCCTCTCTCCGGCTTTGCCTGCACCTGGACGGTGGTGCCCTCGATGATCTTCAGGAGGGCCTGTTGTACGCCTTCACCACTGACATCCTTGCCGTGGCTGACCTTGGCGGTTGCGATCTTGTCCACCTCGTCCAGGCAGATGATGCCGCGCTCCGCCTGTTCGACGTCATAGTTGGCAGCGGCGAGCAATCGATGCACGCACACCTCCGCGTCCTCCCCAATATATCCCGCCTGGGTGAACGGTGTGCAGTCCGACATGCTGAACGGCACGTCCAAGACTCGTGCCAGCGTCTTGGCCATGAGGGTCTTGCCCACCCCTGAAGGGCCCAGGAGCAGGATATTGGACTTTTCCAGTTGCAATGGCGAGTCATCGACAAGCGGTGACGCGGAGAATCGAGAGGAGCGCTCCTGGGGTGCGCCTAGATGGATCGTTCGGTGCTGGCCTGGAAATTCACCTGGTTATATTCAGGTCAATCACAATTCCATTGAACGAACTCCGCGCATTGAAATCGTACTTTCCAAAGGATGAGTCTCGACCGACTCCCTCCGCGCTCGCTGAGCCAGTAGCTCCGCCGCTTCCTCCTCACGCCGGTTCAGCTCCTGGATTCGCTGGTAATGGTTATATACGGCCACGCTGAGCACCTTCTTCGCTCGATCCTGGCCGACAACGAACTGGTCGAGGTGTTGTTTCAGCACTTTCGGAGTCAACCGCGGGGCTCCGAAGGCTGGGGCGGACCCGAGCGGGCCCGACGTTGGGAGGCCGGGCTCATAGCTGCCCGTGTATGGCTGGCTGGTAAAGTCGGAACGATGGAACTGGGAGAGTTTCGGATTGGATTGTGAGGATGATGAGAAGCTGCGGTGGAACTGGACGAGCACAATGGATGGCCTTTGTATGCGACGAGACGTGGTGACTCTAGGCTGGGCCACGCCGGAGAGGCGGGGGAACCGCGTAGGCGGCCTCCGCATGGCGGGACAACAGGCAGGGACTGACACAGATGAAGTCGTCAAGAATGATGCTGAATGGGGGATATCGAGAGAGGAAGATAAAGGAAACCAGGTCGAAATAGATGTGGCAGGCGGTGGTGAGACGTTGGAGGTTGGGATGGCAATTGATAACGGTGATGATGCGATCGGAGATCCGTTACAATCAGCGATCTTTATCTGGAATCGGTTAGGGACGGCAACAGCAGCTTCAGCAAGACACAAGCATGGCCATGAACAATTATTCTCGACTACTTCTATTTTTATTTTTCTCATTTATTTATTATTAATTTTTATTTCTCTTAAAAAGGTCCAATGTCCTGGTTCATTATGAACAATACGTATAATCACATGATTCCAATCGCCGAGAGCTTTCCCCGCATCACATGACCCCACGCCTCTCTTAGTAATCTTATCAATTTCTCCTCCGTTCTGCGGAGAACTTTCCCCTCATGTTTCTCCTATTCTTGCTTCCTCAAGATAGCTTAACTGGTCTTGCATCAAGCTGGAAAAAAAACGATATTTCCAGTGCATAGATCTGCACATTTTGCATGTATGTATGTCTGGAGAACATACAAGGCATTATACACTCTTATGGATATCCCTATCAGAATCCCATTCAGGGAGAGGAAAGACATACGAACCTGCACATGTACTTTGTACACTCCGTAGAGAGTCTATCACCATCATCGAATATCATTTGGTGGTAATTCGACTTGATTTGAACTTGGTGTGGCGGAACGGTCTCCACCCGCCTCCAATCGTGCTTATCTCTGTGACTGAAGCATCACACCTATATACTCTGAGTATACTGATCGTAGATATCTACCCTGTTGAATTACGTCCTACTGAATCTGAGCTAGGATATAAAATTAAAAGCATGTCCCAACTATCCAATATCCCTGTGAATCAGATTAAGTTATCGCCATTTTACATATTTTCATTCTCACCCATTCGGGCCAACTTGACTAATCTCTGACAAACCCCGGCTCTAAGAATTGAATCGATAGATTGGATGGACAGATGACGACAGTTGTTGTGGACTATTCAGTAGATTAGATACTAATTGAGGATTTTTTTACTTACTAGATATGGATCTGTGGCGGAGAAAATAACGAGTTTATCATGCAGTCCCCGGGGACATTTTTTTTTATTTATACCTACGTAACGATAAATTGGATCAAATGACTATATACAAAAGGGACGTGGACACAGACTACGGACTGTGGATTGTAAATTTACAGACCTATCTGCATATATTGTTTGATATACCTCACTCGAGACACTCCTTAAAAAAATTGAATCGAGTTTCAACAATACTGGATATACAATAGAATTAAATCATGACTAGCAAAAAAGTCATTCTCACAACTGGCGCCAATCGAGGTATCTCCTCTGTTCTTGACTGATTTATTCCCGATGAGTTGAGCACTGACGCTGAATTTTCTACGGCTAATCAAGGCATCGGTTTTGCCATCGTTCAGAGCCTGGCTCAGCGTGCACCGGAGAATCTGTACCTTCTCGCCTGTCGCGACCCAGCAAAGGGTGCAGAGGCGATTGAGGAGTCGAGAAAGCTCGGCGTCACGGCTGACCTTGATGTTGTCGCGGTGGACATTTGCTCGGATACGAGCATTCAGGAGGCGGCCAAGAGTGTTGAAGTGAAATACCGCAGGCTGGATGGTAGGTTACAGTAGCACCCTACATTATTACCTATTCCCTCCAGACCAGCTTGCTATTCTTCCCTGGTTGTCATGGATGTAAGCATGCTAACTAATACAGTCCTCATCAACAACGCCGCCATCGGCCTCTTCCTAAACAACGACCTCTCCTCCCACCGCCAGATCTACAACGACGTGCTTGACAGTAACGTGACCTCCGTCGCGCT
>NW_027192387.1:489100-591846 GCF_041956645.1 Rasamsonia byssochlamydoides | reverse complement strand
GTGTCGCACTTCCTCCCGCTCTTGCGCCGGACCTCCCCCGACCCGCGCATCATCAACATCTCGTCCCGACGGGGTTCGCTCGGCAGCTCCGTCGCGGGTCTCTTACCGCCCACGATGTCGATCCAAGACGGCGCTGAACGCGCTGACGATCGAGTTCGCCCGGCAGCCTGACAACAGGGACGTCATGTTCCAGTGCGTGAACCCGGGGTTCTGCAAGACGGCGTTTAACGGGTTCAAGGGCACAGACGATCCCCTGGACGGAGCGAGGGCCGTCGTCGAGCTGGTGCTGGCGGAGAGGGGTAGGTATAGGTCTCCTGGGTTCTGGGAGATGCCGGCTAAAAAGAGGGTGTGATGGTGGAGGTGCCGTGGTAGGACGATATAAGCTTGAATATATAGGGGAGAGGCTTGTCTTGGGTAATGTTGCTTAAATGAGTGGGATTGTGCTAAACAAATTTTTGACATGGGTGAGAAAAACTCCACTCCTTGCTGGTCTTTTTGCTGACTTCACTGGATTGGATTTCAGAAAATACCATGAAAAGCGGAATATGATCGATAAGGCGCGTGAAACATTGATGAGACCAGGACTAGCATTGCACTGTACAATAGACCTTCAAAAAGAGAACATGTGAAATCAGATAACCACACCATTAAACAGTCCAATCGCATCATAATTGGATTCTCCGGGTACCATTCATATATAATCCTTCATAAGGCGTAAACAAACAGCCTCCTTGTGAAATGTTCTTTCTCAGTAGGAAAGTTTCTGAAACTGCCGATTGAACCAATCCACCGCCTGGTCCTCTGCCTCATTCGCCACCCGCTCCTGATCTTTGACGACGTGATCTGCGCGAACGCAAAACCCATGGCTGGCGCCGAGATAGACCTTAATCTCCCCTTTGTGCTCCTCGGGCTGGGCATCCACCACCTTCTGAATCTGCTGTATTTGGGGCATCTTCAACGACATGTCCTTCTCTCCAAGGGCGAAGGAGACCGGGATGGTCATCTTTTCGATCTCCTCGGGGATCTTCAGCAGGCTGGGGTGGCCCGTGAAGCCCGCGTTGATCAGGGGCTTGCCGTCCGGTGTTTGGGATCCGTGAGCCAGGTTCACGACATGTTTGCCGCCCCAGCAGAAGCCGGCAGCACCGATGGGGAGATTGGAGCCCTCGTTTTGGCGGACGGCAGTGAAGAAGGACTTGACGATGGGCCATGATTTGCTGAAGCGGTTGGAGATGATGAATGGGAGCACGGCTTGGAGAGTGTGGAACAAGTAGTATCTGCAGGAGTTAGTCTGAAGAAGAAGAAAAAAAAAAGAAAGAAAGAAACGTACGGCTTCAACAACCAATTCGATATGCCACCACCATCCATCAGCTTTGGAATGACTTGAAGAGCCCAAACCGGGGCAGCTTTCCCTGTTGCACAAGTCAGAACAGGAACTCGAAACTCATTCTACCAAAGTCATCGAAATTTCTATATCCCTCCTATCCCGATATTTCCCTCGAAAGTAAAGTGGTCTACACACCTTTCATGAAATCAGGCAAATACACCTTGTAATTGCCCTTCTCCGCATAATGGTCTGCCAGAATCCGATTGTTGACAAACTCCCAGCCAAAGGCATCTGGGATAATGACAATGATGCCCTTGACCGGTTTGCCTTCTGCAGGCTCCGAGACATAGGCGTCGAGGCCGTGCAGCTTGGTGATCTGGCCCTTGGGCGAGCCCTCGTGGGCGTGGCCGCTGAAACACTGGGGACAGGACATTTCACTTTGACAGGGATATTGCAGGGGTGTTAATTAAGATAGAATTTATCCAGCAATGAGTAACGTTCTGTCTCAACACTTTCCGATTAACAATTCATGTGATTGTTCAGAATTTCCGCAGAAGGAAATGACACCTGGTCGTATATATTAATACTGCGGACATTCAAGATCACCAAAGAAATATGCAACTTACGACGATGCAATCCACACGAGCCCCTTTATATGGATAATAGCCTGAATAATGGAAAACAAACCACTCGGCTTCTCACATGTGACGGTCTTCGGGGGAACTCTGGTTCCAAGTCGCTCTGAAGTCCCGGACTTAAGCATCCCCTCCGATTGGTCAATCGGGCCGCTAGGGGCTGACTTGCCGATGACATAACGTCTGGTCAGTGAATGAAAATATAATATCCTTGATCTCCGTCAACGATGTGCCTGTCAGGTACTCCGTGCAGAATCCCGGTTCCGCTTTCGACCCCACCAGAGACATCTCCCATTGGTTGGCACGACCGGTACGGGACCGGTACCGGGTAGAACACTCACTATCCAGGTGGGATGAAGAGAGATCCATCTAAAGAAAGCCGCTGTCATGAACAGATTGAGGATAAACATATAAATCTGCCTACCGTGCACTAACAAGTGGTGTAGCTTGGTTATATTTTCGTCGCACAGATCGCTTGCTTGCTACTGTTCTTCGCCTACAACTCTCTCTATCTATCTACTTCGTCCATCATCCATACTACCTACCTCTAATTCTGCTATACTAGACAACAAACACACCACTACTCCATCCAGCCAGAAAAAAAAAACGTCCAACGCAATGGCCTCCAAAAGCAAAACCGTCCTCCTAGTAATGGACCTCCAACAAGGCATCGTGAGCCGCTTCCCCAACGCAGACGAATACATTTCCCGCGTCGCGAAGACCATCCACGCCGCGCGTAATAAGGGCATTCCCATCATATACGTTACCGTGGCCTTCCGATCCGGCTACCCAGAAGTATCGTCCCGAAACAAAGCGTTCGACGCAGTGGTCGCGCGCGCAGGCAATGCCTTTCAGGAGGGGAGTCCCGCAGTGAAAATCGTGGACGCCATCGCGCCGACGGAGAAAGACATCCTCGTGACAAAGCGTCGTGTCTCCGCCTTCGCAGGGAGCGACCTCGACGTCGTCCTGCGCAGTCTGGGCGCGGAGACGCTCGTTCTGACTGGGGTGGCGACGAGTGGCGTTGTGCTCTCGACGCTGCGGCAGGCAGCGGATTTGGACTATGCGGTTACTGTGCTGGAGGATCTGTGCTTGGATTTTGATGCCGAGGTGCATCGGGTGCTTGTTGAGAAGGTGTTTCCGAAGCAGGCGGATGTGGTGAAGTCGGAGGCGTGGGTGGAGAGTTTGCAGGGTTGATGTCGTTGCAGTTCACTAGCAGTGGCATTGAATCATCCTCCCGGGAGAATCATCCTGTGGATTTGATTGACATTGTCAAGTCATGGGGTTATTTGGTCCAGCAATCTTTTGAGAGAAAATCAAGACGCGATCGAATCTGCATCTGCTGGACCGATAGAGTGGCCTGTACTGTGCTGCTATACATAGTCAGTCGATCATAATCAAGTCTGCGTGACTGTTACCGTTCTTTCAATTGCATCAGTCGCATGAGTTCTGGTCATTTCATTTCCTGAGCAAAGCCATTCATTCGATTGATGGAACTATCCTTTTTTTTTTCTTTAAAAAAAATATTTTTTTTTCCCCTTTTGTCCTCTTAGATGACAGGAATTCATTGCATTACTATTGAAGTATAGACTAATAGTAGTAGAAAAACGATATCAACAATATCAACTGGATAAAAGGTCCCCATTAATTACATAATTCTCCATTCCATCCCATCCCATCCATCTGTGGGGCGGAGAGGTAGTGTGGGTTGAACAACCTACAAAGGACACTATCTAGATTTTAGATTCATCGCCAATGAAAACCGCAGAATTAGTAATGAGTATCAACTCCCTACTACGACGCTATTTTATAGGGACATAGGTAGTCCTCGTCACTTGAGTACAAGACACTGACATTAACGATAAGGACTAAATATTCCATGCCTGTACAGAGTGTGCAGTTCAGACTACAAGATATGTCGTTCTACGTATCAAATTCAACCCGAGGAGTTAAGCCATTTTCTCTCCGGAGTATACGCCGACTCCGTGTCTTGTCTGGACTCCCATCTATCTTCTTCTCACTCGCCAGTATTCTCTCCCTCACATTTAGGTTGCCTGATCCGGACTCCGGGAAAATGAAAACCAGCAGGGGAAAAGAATTAGCCCGCCCTCCCCACATGCATCATCCATCCTCCATCTATCGTATGGTATGGTATGGTATGCTCCCCGCATTGCCGAATAGATCGAATCGGATAGCAGTTACTTAGCGGTAGTGATGAGGGGAGGATAAAATGATGATCATGACGCGGGGGCCAATTTGATGCAAGTATTTCAAATCAAGTCATTCTCTCACTCACTACCTGTCTGTCCATGAAATTGTCCTTCTTATGAACTGCATTGAATTGAATTGAATTGATTCCTATCTACTGCTCATTTCGACATTGATAGACAGATAGAGAGACGTCATGGCCACTGCAAATGCAACAGGCGCATACCGCCAATACCTCCCCGATCTGAACCAGCCTCGGTTCACGACGATGAAAAATCAAGATGCGCATGAATATGCCCACGATTTCAAGACCAAACATGTCCCGCCCTGGCTGTATGCGCTGTACGAGCACTGGCGGGATCTGTATGAGGAGCCGTTTCAGGGGATTACCACGGATGGTGCGTTTCTTCTCTTCAAAATAGTAATAAAAAAAGAGTATGAAAGTCTAACTGCCGACAGGCCACATCCGTCCCGGCCTCTTCACCCTGCAAGACGAAGAAATCCCCATCGACGAGATCGTCGACGCAGCACAACAACTTCTTGGCCAGCTGAACGACGACCAGCGCAAGACGCTGTGCTACCACATCGACTCGCCCGAGTGGCGCACCTGGTCCAACCCGGAATTCCTCCTCAGCCACAAGGGCCTCCGACTCGACGAGGTGGACGCGTCCATCCGCGACGCCATCCTTAACATCCTCCAGGCCACCCTCTCCCCCGAGGGATACGACAAGGCCGTCAAGGCGATGCGCATCAACCACTTCCTCGGCGAGCTGGTCGAGGCGCCCAAGGTGATGAACGAGTTCTCGTACAACTTCGTGCTGTTTGGACGGCCGTCGACGACGCGACCCTGGGGGTGGTCATTCTACGGCCATCATCTCTGTCTGAACGTGTTTCTGTACCAGCGCCAGATCGTTGTGTCGCCGTGGTTCACCGGCGCGGAGCCCAACGAGATCGACGCCGGCCCCTACACCGGCACGCGAATCCTGCAGGTCGAGGAAGCGCTGAGCCTGAAGCTGATGCAGTCGCTGCCGGCGGACGTGCAGAAGAAGGCGCGCACGTACGAGCAGATGGTCGACCCAGCCATGCCACCAGGGCGCTGGAACAGGGACGACCAGCGACATCTATGCGGCGCATACCGCGACAACCGCCAGGTGCCGTACGAGGGGGTTGTAGTGTCCGAATTCAGCGCCGAGCAGAAACAGCTCGTCTACGACATCTTCGAGCAGTACCTGCTGTACCTGCCGCAGCGGGCTCGCGAGCTGAAGCTGGCGCACATCAAGCAGTACGAGAGCGAGACGTACTTCTCATGGATCGGCGGGTTCGGCGACGACGACCCGTTCTACTACCGGCTGCAAAGCCCCGTCATCCTTGTCGAGTTCGACCACCACTCGGGCGTGTTCCTGACGAATGAAGAGCCGAAGAAGTTCCACATCCACACGCTGCTGCGCACGCCGAATGGGGGGGATTATGGGTATGCGTTGCGGCCGTTGATTCCGCCGGTGGAGAGCACGGTGGGGAAGCACATAACGTGGTAGGCCGAAACATGGCATATATACATACGATATACACTAGCTGTGGTTTATCAAGGCTTCCCCTTCCAGTAAGGGGATTACTATTGTCTACCAACTAGTCTACCCACCTGTATTGTATTTTATCTGTCATTCCTCAGATATCTTTAAACTAGAGCAAGAAATGAACTGAATGAATAGATACTGAATGATGAAATCAGGTTTTTTTATCTCGTGATTTCCACCCCTCCATCCCCCCCCCCCCCCCCCCCCCCCCCCGTTTTTTTTTTCTCGTCTTTCCTCCTTCTTTTTTTTAATTTTATTTTATTTCAGAAAGAAAGAGAGAATAAATGTGGTCCTTCCTTGTCATTCGTATTCGTATACGTGTTAATTAAAGTGATAATAATGCTAATGTCATCAAAAGCTCCTTGTGAGTGAATCAGTAAAAACAAAACAAAACCAAAACAGAAGAGAGTCAAAATACAACTGAAAACACGACTGCAAGACTGTAAGACTGGTTAGTTTGTTTGAGCAGACTTGAGAAGAGTTAGAGCAGAGCAGAGCAGAGCAGATATAGCGGTTGACTTAGGGTTAAGGGTATTAAAAAAAAACCCCATGTATTCACTTTTTGTTATATCTTCAGCTCGCTCGATGTGTTTATAGTTGATTATCGAATATAGAGATACAGATATGGATAACTTAAATTAAATTAAATTATGGTATGTTTACTGTCTGATACATACTGATGTGGATATACAGATCTATATCTACTCCGTACTACTCCGTAGTGTAATAATAATGCACAGTTCCATACACAGATAAATATACAGGCAAAAAAAAAAAGAGAGACAGATACTAACCAGAATAAAGTAACCCTATTCCAATTCACCATTGAAAACAACCAACCAAATATTTTTCTTTTCCACATTTTCCCCATTTTCCCCCCTTCACTCACTAAGTAGCTCACGAAGCTGCCGGAGAAGCAGCCCTCTTCACCCCCTCCAACACCCCCCTCGCCTTCACCTCCCTCTTCTCAAACACGTCTCCGAGAAATATCCCCGGCAGCAACCGCGCAGAATTGGCATGGTGCTCGTCAAACACGGGACCCTCCCAGGCGTTGCGCCGGCAGAGTGACACCGCTTCTTCGAGCAGGCCGGTGCCGATGCCTTTGTTGCGGTAGCGGCGGTTGACGGTCCAGGCGCGAATGAGTGCTGTTGCTGCTTCTTTGGATTTGGATTTGGATTTCGATGTCGTTGTCGATTTGGGAGTTGATTTGGATTCTGAAGGTGAAGTTGCAGTTGGAGTCACGCGCAGGACGACGGTCCCAATAATCTCGTCGCCATATTTCGTCACCAGGATGACGTTCTCCTCCTCCTCCTCCTCCTCCTCCTCCTCCTCTTGTTTTTCCTTCCTGTTTCGGCCATTATCCTTGCCAGGAGTATCCCTGCCCTTGTCAGGGTTAGGGTTCTTTCCGTACAGCCAAGCCCACGTGCCCGTCCGCTCCGCCAACTCCAAATACCCGCTGGTCACGTACCCGACCCCCGCCAGCCCGGCCATCACGCACCCGGCCATCGTTGTCGCTACCAGTCCCAGGTCGCTCGGTTCGCGGTACAGGAGCGCCCAAATGATTCCCAGAACGGCTGTCGTGGCGGCTAGGATTGCTGGGTGCGAGATTATCGCTCGACTGGCGTCTTGCCGCTGCTGCGCGACGCTGTCGGCGATTAGCCGTAGGGCGGCGATGAGGTCGGTTTTCGTCGTGGCTTGGTAGGTTGTTAGAGGGGGGATGTCGGTGTTGCTGTCGATGTTGATGTTGTTTGTTGTAGTGGTAGTAGGATCGGTAGTCGGAGTCGTAGTTGTCATTGTGAGATTATCTTCTTTTGCCATATTTCTTCTTCTTCTTCTTCTTCTTCTTCTCTCCTCCCTTCTCTTATTTCTTTCCTTCCTTGAGGATGATTTTCTTCCAGTCGTAGAAATAGAAATTGCTTTGGTATGCACAGTCTTGTGCAGGTTCAATTGTCGCAAAGTATGAGCAGTCCCCTCTGGCTGAAGAAAGAAGGCCCAATCAAGGGTGTGCGAACGGAAGAAAATGCACAGAAAATGCGGAGAAAGAAAGGAAAGTGAAAGTGAAAAAAAAAAGCAGACAGATTTGGATCCGTGGGAGGGAGCGAGGGCGATTCTTAAGAAGGCTGACGAGCTTAAGGTACTGTATGGATCCGCCAAGTGGACGGGCCCAAGTTCTGGAACGAACATCTACAGCAAAGCAGCTCGGTGCTCGGGTTTATTCAGAAATTGGCGGGTATTAAGGAATTACATTCCATAGACTGATTTCTGGCATCTGACTAATCGGAGATTTTATGGCATATTGAAGGTGGCGGTGGATTCATCCACGGATCTCTGTGACTACTGATGAGGGTATTACTGAATCGCTCTAATCACGCTGCTATTCTCTCCATTCAAATCTACCCGCTCACAAATTAAGAATTAAGAATAGGAGAGCAAGCAGATATCAAAGTTGAAAAGAGTGAAAAGAAAGGAAATCCACGACCAGACGTTCTAAATGCACCTTAGCACACCTCAGGTCAAATAATACAATAAACCACCTGACTCCCCTCGCATAGAGGCTGGTGAAATGAAGGAAATTAAGGGGTATTTTTGGTATCATTTCGACGTGATCGTCAATGCAATTGTCTGCGTCGGCATCGGCAGGTCCGACTAGTTGGTCTTCAGCCCCTCCTCCAGCTTCGCTTGATCAGCGACAGCCACGGTCTCCGAGCTGGACGAGTACAGGTCCTCCCCCGAAAGCTCCTCCAAAGTCTGGCGCTTCGTCTCCGGAATCAAGAAACTGGTAAAGACACCGCACAGCATGAACAGCGCAAAGATCTGCATGACGTGCTTGAGCCACGGCGTGTCCGACGACCCAGCTGGCGCGCCCCGGTAGATCAGCGGTCCAAAGACGCACTGCGCGATGATGGCCCCGACTTTGCCCGCCGCAGCGCTGATGCCGTGAGACGTCGACCGGTACCGCGTGGGGAAGCACTCGCCCGGAACGATGAACGTGGTGGCGTTGGGTCCGAAGTTGAAGAAGAACTGCGCAATCACGTACAGCGCCAGAAGACCGTTGTTCGAGTGCTTCAGAGGGTCATAGGCGAATCCAATGACGATGAAGAGGATCGTCAGCATGATGAATCCCATCAGCTGGATCGGCTTGCGGCCAATAATGTCCACCGTAGCCACCGTCACCCAGTAGCCAGGGATGGCACCAGCGCAGATGAGAATCAAATTGCCCACAGCGCTGTTGTAGAAGGTCTGGTAGACCGTCTTGCCACCAGAGAAACCGATCGAAGACAGGATGATAGAGTTGTTCAGACCGAGACCGTAGAACGCTAGACCAGTTAGCAGGCTCGTTAATTCACGTGCAAGGAAGATTACATACCAACATCAAGGAAGAACCAAGAGCCAGCCGTGCCCAGCAGAACACGTCCGTTCTTCCACTGGCTGTAGTGAGCCCAGAAGTCTGCCCAGGTGGCCTTCGGGGCAGTCAACTCAGCGCTGTGCTCCTGCAGGGTAGCCACGCGCTGGACTTCATCCGGGCGACCCTCACGCTTGCCCTCAATATAGGCGTTAATGTCCTCGCCGGCCTTGACGACATCACGGTCGACATCGAACGTGTAGCGAGGAGTCTCGGGGATGGTCAGACGGTAGTAGAGGGCAATGCAGGCCGGCACAGCACCGAAGCCGATGACCACACGCCACATCTTGTCGACGGCGATCTGACAGGCACCAGAGCAGTGATTCACCTTGTCCGCAATCTCCAGAGATCCCTTGAAACCGGCCGTGACAATCAAGGCGATCAAGGCGGCAGCGAACTGACCGAAGCCCTGCATAGCAAACACGGAACCCATCATCGCGCCTCTCCACTTGGTGGTAGCGAATCTGCATGATTAGTTTCATCCAGTTTTCAACCTCCAGGAAGACCGGCTTTAGAAGACATACTCAGACGTGATGATGGATGACAGAGGATAGTCACCACCAATACCAATACCCATGACGACACGCCAGAAGATCAGCACACCAACAACAGACATACCCGGAGAGTCCGAAGCGAGAGACTGGGCGAGCGTGGCGAAGATCATGATGATCAATTCGAGACCGTACATACGCTTACGACCGACGTGGTCGGCGAGGTATCCAAACAGCAGCTGACCCACAACGGTACCACCGGACGTAGAGACCTTGATGGCCGTGTCGGCGCTGGAGGGGATCTTGCCCGGGTTGTTCTTAGCGTTTTGCCAGAAGACAACACCCAACATGGCGGAGGCCATGTTGATGGCGAAGATGTCGTAGGCGTCAGTGAAGAAACCGACACCGGCCACAACGATGGCACGAACGTGACGCCAGCCAAAGGGAGCATTGTCAATCTTGGCGAGGGCCTGACGACGCTGCTCATTGGGACTGATGGTCGGAGAAGAGTTGGCGGAGGAGGCAGCGACCGCCGCCTCGTTGTTGGGCTTGGAAGCCATGGCAAAGACGCGAGAAAACACGAGATGGAAGAGAGTGGGTTGGATGGATTAGTGAGAGAGCGACGCTGAGGAGACGAGGAGAGGAGGGGGGGGGGGGGGGGGGGGGGGGGGGGGGGGAGGGATAGAGAGGTGAAAGAGGTAGAATCAGGTAATTTCCTCTTAGGGAACCACTCTGTCGACACGCGTCTCGTGCCCGGTCACGGATGGCAAAGGGGAAGCGGCCAGTCGACAGAAAAGCTATTCTGCCAGATGGGATGACCCAGATATATATAGACCCAAAGCCATTTTCATTTACGAGATTCACCGATGGAGGACCCTCGTCTGACCCATGTACGCTCGTCTCATCTGAATCTAGCACACCTTGGCATCACATTGCAACCCCCAACCACGGGCAGCATTACCCGATCCAGGTAAATCGGATGGCATGCAGGGAAGAACCATAGAACTCTACACCAGGAACTAAGTTGGCAACCTTCTAGTACCTCGGCCTTGATCCAAGGTGTCCCACTCTCCACGCGACAGCAAAAAATGTACAGAGAGAAGAAAAGTTCGCAGAATCGGACTGCCAATCATCTCGCTCTGTAAGCCAGAGACAGGCTGCCTTGTGGACTGTGATTATAATATCATTTCCGTCAACGGTGAACGGTTCTCTCCTCTGGTGTGGCTCACGGACCGATGCAGTCTGCGCATGTCCTGCCATTTCGAACAGGCTTCCATAGTTCTGATATGTTCCTGCCCAGAGGTCTGAGCGGGAACACCAGGCGAGTCACGCCTCAGCCACGCGAAGACATCGAGCAATGACAGACAGCAATGTTCCTATTTGACGCATCGACAAGAAACCAACGGTTGCAACAGCTGAGGCCAAGCGCAGGTTGCCCTCCGCCGAGACGCGGTCGGAGCGTCAATATGAACCATGAATTCTCGGCGGAAGGGTTTGCCAAGAAATTACGATGAGATGCATAGAAGCCTTTCCGCATCGTATCTCCAGTTGGCATTGCTCGAGATAGACAGGCCGATAACAAATAAGACGGCCGCAGCCAGCAACGTGCTCCCAGCCAGTCGCTGCTGCCAAGACCGTGCGCCATGGCGGACGGGCGCTGCCAAGGAGCGGAAGTCGGAGAAGAGGGTATCTGATGGCGCCTTGGCAGAAGGGTTTCCCGCAGCTAATGAAAGCGGCCGGATCGCCCACGTGCGTGGATGCTTCGCGGTGGATCGATCTCGGAAAGCCTTCAGTAGTCTATCCAGTCCGGCGGAGTCGAAGTTGGGGTTCGGATTGTGTGCAGCATGGCAGAGAAAGGTCTAGCCGCGCTCGGCGAGAATCAATGAGGGTTATGAGATCACTCCGGAGTACCTGCAGGTAGGCCACTATGGAGTACTCCGTACCCTGTCCTGTCTCCCACTATGCTCGTCCACAGTTGACAGGAGTGGTTGACATCGAACGCTCTGGCCTCTATGTCATGCCAGACGGTCATGTTCCAAGAAATTGCCTCAGAAAAAACCTGCGAACATAAAATTGTTAATAATAATTCCCACTGACAGAAGCAGAAAACTTTATTTAGTCCTACTACCTAGATACCATAGGTACCAGACCATCCACATTTGCTTGGCTGCTTGGCTCTCTCATCAAGGGCTGGGCCTAAGCGCAAATGGAGGTGATATTTGGCGATTTATTCCATCACAATCCACCTGCGAGTCGTTCAGGGGACGCGATCGAGATCCATGTGCATGGCTGCAAGTCACTGAATGGCTGCAGACAGAAGCCAAGTTTCCCAAGTCAGGGTACATATAACTTGAAAAAAAAATCCCTGTTTCTGCCTCTTCTCAGTGTGGTGTCTTGTAACAGTTCATTGATCTCGTTTTGTTCAGCACAGCTGATAATCGCCACTGGGAAGATACTTACCAACCAACCTGATCGTCTGTACATCTTACTAGCATGGTGTCAAACTCAACAGCAGAAAGAGATGGCAGGAACATGAACCTAGACATGCTTAACTGGTGAACAGTTTGTGGAATCCAGATCTCAAGTTGATAATAATAAAACCAAGCACGTGATCATTGCATGTGCCATGGCCCATGTGAACTGATCGCTTTCCCCTTTCAGGTAATCATTCAACAGTGGTCAGTACAGATACGTGAATGAGAACAGGGAAACAAAGAAATAAATCTGGATTTACATTCTCCATTGAAGAATCTCTTTTCCTTTGCCTTTTTCTTTTTTTCTTATCTCGGATCGAAAGAAATTCACGTGTTGGTCCAAATCGAAATTCCCGAATCCAACCAGAAGATAAAGTCATCCTGCAGGCTTGCAGCAGGAAGCCGTGCCAGGTCATGCTGCGTCTGCAAGATCCTGGATAAGGAAGGCATCAAAGAAGAAAGAGATACCCCTCGTTTTTTGTATGCTATGGCAGAAACGACTTCTTTCTTTCGTTCTCGTTGATGCGGATTCCATTGATTGTATTAATATATTTCATCACTTTGGGGTTATATTTGTAAGATCGCTGGATATATCGAGATTATATCCATCATGTCGCATGTTCGAGATTATAAGAGGTACTTTTTTTCTCTTTTTTAAAATCAGATCTGAAAGAGAAAAAGATGCTGACTTATCCAGTCTGGTCCTCTCCTCCCAGTTTACCTTCCTCGTAGGCCCTGAACAGACCTGTATCACTGTCCACCGTGGTCTAGCGAGTCAGCTCTCGGAGCCACTCGACAATCTGATGAAAAACGGACACATGATGGAGTCGACGACCGGGACTGCCGTCCTAGACGATGTCGAGGTCGACGTCTTCGTTGCATTTTGCGAGTTTGCGTACACGGGTTCTTATAGCGCTCCTGCGGTAGTGGCCCAGGAAACGGAATCTGCCCCGGAACCGTCAGGGAATGGCCATCCTCACAATGATGACACTGGGGATACGAACAATCATGTTCATGAAGCTGAAACTATGGCTGAAAATTCTCTCCCTGTGGTTTCTCCTCAGCCGGAGCCGGTCCAACAAATTCCAAATGAGGTGTGGGATAGTTGGATTCAAGGGCCCCGAGTAAGCGGCAAGAGAAAGAAGAAGAAAACATACAGTTTCGGATGGGATGAAGAGCCTGAGCCTGGACCTGGACCAAAACGCATTACAGAATGACTCTGGAAATCGTTCCAAGCCTTGGAGTTTGTGGAGCCAAGCCCACCGCCGCCGGACAGACCGGCAGCGTTGACCTTCCATGCGAAGGTATACAACTTCGCCACCAGATACCTCATCAAGTCGCTACGGAATCTCTGCCTCAGCTACCTGTATCGCGAGATGTGCCAGTTCCCCGTGGCGGGGGAGAATCTGCGGGACGTCTTTGATCTGGTGCAGTACACATACGCCCATACCAATATGGACGAGCCCTGGGGGTCGCAGCTGCGAGGGCTGGTCGCCCACTATGTGGCCTGCAAGGCGGATGTGCTCGTCCGCGATTATCGAATGGCGCTTATCTTCGGAGAAGCAGGACAAGATCTGGTGCGTTTGTTGTTAGACTGAAAGGAACGAACGTAAATCGGAATTAATTCTCTCCTTGCGTGTTTCTTAGTCGAGCTTTTGAGCAAAGGTCATCATCAAAGGAATTCAGTTGGATGGTTGGATGGCTGTGTCTGATGGGTGATTGTTGTTCATTGTATATTCAAGCTTAATCCGGCAGTCACTATTTGGAACAGGTAGGTACCTTCCTAGATAGGTAGGTATGAAATATGATTTGAATGAGCCGGCACATGACTTCGTCTAAATCTACTTCGACTTCTTACTACTCTTCCTACCCTTCGCTGTCTCGTCTTTCTTCTTGCGGTCGCCCGTTTTCTTTTTCTCAGTCTTTTTCTTTTCTTCCTCAGTCTCCTTCCCACTATCTTCTCCCTCCGCATTATCCGTATCTTCAGCACCAGACTCGCTAGAATCCGGATTCGAACTAGACCTTTCATCGGAGTTGAAGCCTAAGCTGCGGCTGCTGTCCTCGCTATCCTCGCCGTCTCTAAATAAAGGTTCCACCTTCTTCCTCGAACCGTTAGATTTCGAGAACTTCTGCTTGGTCAAGGGCCTATCGGTTGGTATGTAAGGCGTGCGATAATTATGAATCGGAGCCGGACTACTAACGAAAGGATTTGATGGGTGATGTATGCGGCCATAATCGTCGTAACGACGGTTCGCTTCGAAGGCTCTCTGGGATATAGATTGGCCGCCGTAAACATCCTTGAGGTACTTGTCGAACTCATTCGACGCCTGGGCGACCTTCCGGAAATGGCGCTTGCGGAGAACAATCGGCTGAACAGATGACTTCTCATCGTCATCTCCATCATGGCCTCTCTTGCCTTGGGTGTTGTAAAGTTCCTTGTGACGAGCCCGTCCAAGACGAGGTTCGTCAATGAAGCATTTACTGCTGAAGACAGAGTTGCAGTTCCCAGAAACGTGGCAAACGAGGGACAGGAACTGAGTGCGCGGAAGCTTTGGAATGCTACCGAGGGTTTGGAGCCACTCGTGGAAGGATTGGTACAGGGGATGGCTATGGAAGAAGAAGATTTCGTTATGCAGGATCAACATAATTAGCTCTTCGTTCTCTTGGTGATTCACTTGATATGTATGTACATGTGCAGTATGTATGTGCAGTGGGTTGTTTTGCCCTTATCAATCTATCAATCAACAACTAGTTATTAGCGAAGTACTCCACAACCCTTTTTTTTTTTTTGGAATTACTGATATGTAACTTACTAAAGTACAGTGCGAATGGATGATAATAATACCAAGAAGTTCAATCCCATCAACGAAGGCCTCCAGCTACTCAATCAGGGCTTATTATCTTCATTCTGTGCAACAGTACCCCAGGAACGCCGAGTTTGCTTAACTTGATCAAATTTATTGCGTAATTATTAACCGCCGTTATGGACGTTACACATAAGCAAAAACATCAGCACAAGTTACACGGTACACTATATGATGAGGTCGAACAAGGAAGGTTACTCAGACAATTGTACAGTACTATTATTTTGCATGCTCGAGGGTACATACAGCAGCTGTACAATGCCCTTTCAGCTTACTCTGCCTTTCGACGCCAGCGTAGATGGATCTCCTTTCTTAGCCTATATATCTCAGTCTTTTCTTTCTGCATAAATGTCTACGTATTAGCGACACCAGATACGTACGCACATAAAGGTACAGTTGAATTGGATCAGCTTAGCTGGTTGGAGAATCTTATCACAGCACACATATTGACAAGTTGGTATGAGGGGAGGGGATTAAGCCAGTAGCAGTTAGTTAGGATTTCGTATCATTATTACCTTAATAGGAAAGTCGCACGGAAAAGAAACAGGGACTGACAAACAGTCTGTCAGACATTAGCAAATCCTGATCAATTAATTCCACAGGTGACACTTCCCCTTTACAAAGCAAGCTCAAGCTCAAAATTCTGCCAGGTAAGACAATTGAAGACATAGCCACGCAGAAACAAAAATAAATAACAGGTCCTCGGACATAATTAACAATTGATTTAATCTACACATTCCGGTATAGCAAAAAAGTTGATAATAGTCAGACAATCAAACGCACCTCCTAAATCTACGAACCCTAACCGCTATCCGTATTCCTCCTATCTCTGCCGATCGATCGACGATCGATAAGATTGAGTTCGTCGAGTTCGGTCGATTCGATAATTATTAAACAGGTTCAAGTAGTCCAGGTCAGCAGACCAGATATATTAACTTCATTCATGAATAATTATTTATTTAAATCAATTGCAGTTGTAAAAAAAAAAACAAACGTTGGTAAAGGCATCGACTGATAATGAGATATATCCTAAGGTCATTTGAAGCTATTAAGTAATTAATTGAAAAGATCAATTACTTGCTGGAGCCTATAATCTACTACTTGTATCTTATTCTGTTCACATGTTTAGTCCTATTTACACGTTAATAATCCCTGATAGCGTAGTCGATGAGAGAATGAAACTGAAAAAAAAAAAAGAAAAAAAAAAGAAAAGAAAACAACCTAACTGAAAAGTAGCAAGTCCGATAAAAGCATAGTACAAGTCCATTGAGTACGTATGTATGTATGTCTGTACATACATACGTAGATGTCCACTCAATGAGACCTACCAAAAACAGGAAAGGAACCTGTCCCAGTTCCCTAATTAGTAACTAGGAATTAGTAATTACTGATGACAAAAAAAAAGGAAGCAAGCATATAAAATAAAGTAGGGTAA
This sequence comes from Rasamsonia byssochlamydoides, assembly GCF_041956645.1. NCBI lineage: Eukaryota > Fungi > Ascomycota > Eurotiomycetes > Eurotiales > Trichocomaceae > Rasamsonia > Rasamsonia byssochlamydoides. The sequence continues at coordinate 575,441 of NW_027192387.1, read as the reverse complement.
GTAAGTAGGAATTTTCATCTATTACTCTACTTACTCATGACTATGACCATGGCCATGACATGAGTGTACATTATATAGATATATATATATGTATATATATATTTAATTGCGAGACTGATTGACTATTAACTAATCACATTACTTCTTTTTTTTTTCCTCGATCTTTTCGAGTTTGATGAGAGCGAATGATACGACTTCGCAGTCCGGTCCAGTTCACGAATCTGGTCAAGCGGCTGCTGCAGTGAAGGAAGGTCAGGATCAGGAAAGGGCATCCATCCATCCAGTGACGGTCAATAGGGAAGGGAAGGGAAGACGGAAATACCTATTCGAGGGCATCTGGTCTGCAATTAATTGCACGGACTGAAGTGGCAGCAACTTTCCAGCGGTAAGCCAGTGGGACAAAGTTGGTGTACTCCCCATACCATTTTCTAAGACGACTGGATAGGGATTGATCTATATTCTATATGTATAAATATATTGCAAGTTTGCGATGGGATGGATGGGCAAAAATCAATGTGAATACCTAATTAACCTGGATTTTAGATCGTCATCAGTGGTACCATGTAAACGTTATAGACTACTTATTGAATGACACAAAATTCACTAACTGGCATTATATTCATACCTAGGTAGACAGGACTATTGTACTCCACAAACTGCCCCATCACATCTTCCTACCCGTTCATGCCAATCATTGCTAAGCACTGCCGTAAAACAAGAGCCGAGTGAAGAGTAAATAGCAATAAAAAATGAAAGAGAAAAGAGTATAGACCGTACGAATTGCACTAGCTAAAAGAAAAAAAAAACAAAAAGCAGATACCCGCCCAAATCAAGTACAAATGAAACACAGTATGGAATTGCTAGATTGAGCAGTACTTGGAAAACCCTGCGGCCCCCCTGCTTCCATATCTGAAGACTGAGACAGAAAAACAACAAAGGAAACCAACACAGTGCACAGTGGTATCTGAAGAGAGACATCGATGTAGGAAAGCAAAGGCGGAAGACGACAGACACAGTAAAAAAGATGCCAGTACACGTTAAAAACAAGGCAACAAACGCATCAAGTGATTGTCGTGAATCGAAAATGCAGTATATGCAGATCCATAAGCCGGTCGTTCCGAATCAAGATCGCTGCGAGCGATGGTGGCATTCCTCGTTCCATTCTCCCAACATCCCACTGACGTCCAAGTCACTGAGCATGTTCTCCACCTCTCTCATACTGGCGTCACTTTCCGAACTGGCCGTGTCGAAGCTGCCTTGACTCCCTCGCGAATGCTGGTCGCGAACGCTGGACCAACTGTCCGGGCGGTGGGGAATGGACGACTTGCGGTTCACCCTTTCTCGCTCGTACCGAGTGTCATCCATCCCCAGGCTGCTCATCGACGACGCGAGTCCCGCGCTGGACGGTGCCAGCGGGCTTGGGAGGCCACTACGGACGCACTCTGCATCGTAAGTGACACCGACATCGAGAGCCGCGAGAAGCGCAGCCTGGAGCATCTTGTTCTGTCGCTCTAACTGCGCAACACGGGCTTCTAGCGGATGGAGATAATGGCCTGAATGCCGTTTGCTCATCCGAGATTCGTGTGAATACGACGTGCGCTGGGAATACTGAGACTTTGGAGACGACTGTTCTTGGCTAGAACCCCTCCTAGGAGGGGATTCAACCCGAGGAAGCTGTTGGGCGTCAGTAAAATGGTTCCCCTCGGCGTCCGACGCATGGTGCTGCTGCTGCTGTTGTTGCTGCTGGCTGTGGGTATGTTGGTCACAACTGCCTCGCCGCTTTCGGTCCTCTTCCTCGTGGGAGCGAGAAGATCGCCTGCGCATGCTTAACCCTTCTTCATCAGATGAATGCAGATCAGATGAATGCAGAGACGCGGACTCGGATCGTCTGTGGTGATAGCCATTGGAGTTCCCATTTGTTGCAGCATGTGCGCTCCTCCCGCTGGTGCTTCGAACACTGCTGCTTCTCGAGACAGAAGCCCCATCACAATCTCTCAGAGCGGCGACAGACGAAGGCAAAGATGACGTCGAACCACTCCGTCTCCGGCGAGTCGAAGGAGTACGCTGAGCGGTGACGGGAGGATCCATGGGCAGAGGAATGCTTGGAGCAGCACTGACGGCGTGCTTCTCACTCCGCTTGATCTTCCTGTCGGCCCCGGCTCCGGTGTCCTCTCCGTCTTTCCGCGAAGGAGTCCTCTTGTGCAGACTCTGAGTTGCGCTATCTCTGCGCGTCTTGTCTCTGCTCATGGACATATCTCTCAGGCGGAGAGCATGGACTTTCGCCGCCCTATCCCGCCGCGCCTGTTCCAGGGCGTCCAAGGTGGATTCCGGTCGATCTGACTTCGGGCTGGGCATTGCCTCTGACATATCGATGCTTATCGTCGTCGCACTGGAAGAGGGCCGAGGCACGACATGTTTCCGGATCCTCAGTCGCCCCGTCGATCCCAGAGTCGGGCTGTCCAGCTGCTCAGTCGGCCTCTCGGGGACTGTCAGTCCTCCTTGCTCGGAACTCGACGACATGGCGCTCTCCGTGTCTCCGGTGCTCTTCTTAGAGATTGACTCTCGATCGTGGGACGAGTTGGACTGCGGCAGTGAGGGGAGAGGCTTCGTCGGAGCTGGCGGAGGAGCTACGTCTGCAACCCCATAGTATGGCGATAGCTGCTGCTGCTTGTTCTTCCTCTTTTGGCGAACAGGTGCCTGTCCGGGTGCACCATCCGGCGTCACGCTGCGGGCACGGCGGGATTGGATCGGAAACGGCGAGAGCAAGGTCTGCTGCGGTCGTGGAAAGCTGTCGAGGGTAGGTGTTGGGATGCTCCGCGGCGGTCGAGATGCGGAATCACCACTCCTGCTGGAGGAATCTAAATCTAGCGGCGACTGTGGGGAAGACGACGGCGGAGGCTTGTATCCGTAGCTGGCGCTCCTCTTGCTGGACACGCGCGGAGGCAGGCATTCGGCAACCAGCTTTAGCGGAATGGGTCCCCCGTTATTCCTCGCCAGACTCAAAGGAGTGATGTCTCTGCGGATATTAATATTAACGCTGCTGATCTTGGGGTCTTCGTTCTTGCCATCACGCCTTTCGTGTCTGCACGGAGCTGTGGCCGGTGCCGCTAAGGACGTGTCCGTCACCCCCTGATTCAGCGAATGCACTTGCTTCCCCTTGGGTTCGACATAACGATTGTTATAATTGCTGCTATTATTGCGCTCCAGTCGCTCTGTGGCCCGCAGCAAGTCAGCGAGGCTTTTTGCGTCATCCCTGTCGCTGACTGCCGGGGCGCTGTCACCCAGAGGTTTAGTGCCAACGGTGTCGCGATGAAGCGTTACGGGCAGGCCGCTATGGTCGTTTAGCGCTGAGCTTGCGCCCTTAAACGCCTCTCCACCGCGGACGGCGGCCGAATCAGGGGCCATCCGCACCGGCGACTGCCCCTGTTGATCGCCATCAGTCGCGGGCATCGGCAGTGACCTCTGCAACCCTCCCTGGCCCTGGTGAATCTGATAGGGAGGTGGACCAATCTCGTCCTCGAAATCCGGAAACGATATGGAGAATTCGACAAGGGCGGCCAAGTCGCCTAAGCTCAGTGACTCGCAGCGTTGGTGTGTCTCTTGTCGCTCCTTTTTGTTGCTATTGCGGCTATTCTTCTTCGTCCCGACGCTGTCGTCCAGCCATGGACGGCCCATGGCCTCCACGTCTCGCTGAATTCGTGATGACCGCGACAAGTCCAGGACATCATCCGCGCTTGCACTTGGGGGAAGGAAGCCAGCTTGTTGCAGAGCGGCTAGCTTGCGATAGCCCCGGTGGGTTTTTTCCTTGGGCGTTGGACTCGCAGTCTCCTTCGCGCGCTTGTCCGCCTTGCCTTGGCTCAACAAGCGAAGACGGCGTTGACCGGCTTTGACAAAATCCATGGCTGAAATGTTCTCGCTCCGCGTAGGGCGATTAGACGCGCCGACAGACCGGTGTCTGCGAACTTCTGGAATACGGGGGACAACTTGCGGCTCTTCGATAGACACAAATTGCATGATAGAAGTCGTGGAAGCCGAGTTAGATCATCGAATCGCACTTGTTTCTTTTCCTCTCTTTTTCTAGACGCTTGTCAGACCACCGTATACAATTAAAAATCAATGCGCAGCACCATACTGCTTCAAAATCGGAGAACACTGACGTCCACTTGGACGAAAAAACGAGCAATACGTATACAATGAGATTGGAAAACGACTCGGTGTGCGTGAAACCAAACCAAAACAAAAGTATAGACACAAGAGATCTGTACATAATATATACAAAATTATCTTTTTCCTTGCCTGTGAGGAATCATCGCTGAGGGTCACATACCAGGCGTTAGAAGAGAGATCATGGAGATTCCCAGATCGAGGTAACCTGAACTACCTCTTATATATATATATATATTGAACAACTGCAGAGATCAGTAGGAAGGGAGGGTGTTCAGGCAAAATTGCCTCCAACGCATCAACACACTCCTGCCCTGTTGTGGAGATAAGGAGACGATACCACCCATACGGCATGGATGCCGTCTTCTTCTACTGTACGGTAATTTAACTGGCCAGACGAGGGATTGGATGAAAGGGACAAATGATGATGCAAGCAAGGACTCATAAACCAAGATAGAGTTTCTCGCCTAGGACGATCTCAAAAAAGGGTTGCACTAGAGGGATACAACAACGGGCCTTTTTCATTGTTAAAAGAAACAGAGAAAAAGAAATATGTCACATCACAAAGAGTGGCAAACCCTTCAGAAGCCGCCCTTGGAGGGCAGACGTGTCGCTGGTTTGGCGGAGAGGGAGTAAAGTGAGGTCCACGATCCAGGTATATGAACAGGGATAAAGTTGCCGAAGAGCCACCGAGAACACTGGGAGCGGACATTTTGGACTGCGCCATGTCGAACGGTACAGCGGACCGAGGAAAATCATGGTCCAGTACCAACCAGGAGGAACGAACGGAAGAGAACCAGGTAGCTGGGGCAGGAGTTTATTCGGGTACGGTTGATGGATTGTCCGGAAGGATGGATGCCATATCCGTGGACACTTCATTGGCAGAGGTCAAGCGGATCCTAGCTGTCACTAGATGTCAAACGCGAGCAAGGAACGCGAGAGGATCCGTGGGGCGGCGATGGATCATAGCGTGGAAAGAGGGGAAGGACGACAGGCACTGGACACAGATCTGTACATGCTGTCTTTGTCACAACCCCTCCATCAATCAAACAGATCCAGATGATAAGACAAAGTGTTTGTAGACAGGTCGCCGCCCTCTTCCCCTCAGCGGGACAGGGAAGAAAGGAAAAAAGTGAGCAATCAACTTGTCGGGATTCAGACGGGAAGACGAGCAAGGGATAGAGGAACAACCTCACAGGGCCAGCGAATCGGGTCCCTGCCAACAAGTCAACCGGGGGAGATTTAAAACGGATGAAGAAAGCGAGCAGCTACCTAAGTGATCGACCTGCCTAGGTAGGTGATAGATGGGAAGCTATTCGCAGCGGATCGGGACTGACCAGGTTTCATGCGGATGACAGACAATGAAAAAGCCAGGATTGGGAAGTAGAGGCTGCTATTCCTACTACTGCGGGTGGTTAGTTCTCCTCGGATGCTAGTGAGTAGTGATTTGGAACTGTTGGTTAATAATTGATATTTGAGTTTGAATTAGAGGAAAGAGGAGAGAGAGCGATGGGATGGAGTCTCGAGGGAGAGACGGAAGGGGCAGACAAAGTGACAGGTCACATGCAGTGCAGCCAACATTTCATTGCTCCTTCCACATGGGCAGCCATGTTTGCTGCTGCACAGGCTGGCTGCATAGGCCACGACAGATCAGTAACGTGGATAAAAGAATAATAATAAAGAGATAATCCGACATATAATAATAATAATTTAATAACGGGATTCAGGGAACCATCAATTTAGATCCTGTGGTCTTCAGGTGGGTCTTCATCATAGATAGCATCACACTCCACAGAGCCAGATTCCAGGGATGCTCCACCTGACCTATTATTAGCTTAGCTACTGTCTGAAGGCTAGAAGGCTTGAGTTTCTCCTCCAGTGACCATTATCACAACGACACTGATAGCCATGACTGTTGGCTGTGTTGCATATGAAGAACCATATCAATATGATAGATAGCGATATATATCGACACGTACGGTATATCAATGCGTGCTCTCAATGCAAATGCAATGTAATGCAATGCAGTGCCCATGAAACTGTCAGTGTCCCATAAATTGGCCACGCGGTGTTAACAACCATGGCAATTCGGTCTGGATGCCATAAAATTTTTCCTTTCTTTTTTTCTTTTTGGTTTCCCTCCCAATTCCCATTTCTATTTTTTTATTTCTTCGCGCACCAGAAAATATTTTACAGAATGCTCCGTCCGTCCCATGAGTGTTGCGAAAAAAAAAATAAAAAAGAGGTATCTGTTGGAGAAAGTCCCATTCCTGAAGGAGGTGTGAAAAAAAAAAAGAAGATTCCCAATGTAATAATAACGTTACACCATTGATGAGAATAATCCATAATACACCCAATATGAAATCAGTTCATCATCCCGGAATATGTACAACGCCATCCAATATGCAGGTCACTAAGTTCAGTACAAAATAAAAAAAGAAAATGAAAAATGAAAAATGAAGAGAAACAGAAAAACAGGTAAGCCGGTCGAATAATGCCAACAGGTAGAGACCGGGGAAGAATCATCACAAGGCTTCTACCCGTTAGACTTGACCGGCAGAGGCTGAGAAAATAAAGTAAGGCGTAATTCACCAGACCACGAGCCGTTCATAAACAGCCCGCAGTCTGTGAATCTTAAGCCGTAAACGGCAAATCACCTCCTCTTCGGCCGGATGAAGGGATCCACCTCTTTCTTCCGGCGCATAGGCATCGGTGGACGCACGCCATTACCGGGTTTCGGTCCTGTGGGAGGTCGTGGTGGTTGTGCTGCCTAAGGATCGGATTAGCACTCAGATTGCCCACGTGCAAAACGTAGACATTCTGAGAAAGATGGGATTACCTGGTTCATATTCGGTGCTGTTCCAGAACCTGCAGCAGCCTTATTCTCATGCGGGATAGTTTGGTATGACGGGCCATCTCGCGAAGGCTTCACCAGATCCTGATGAACGAGTCAGCAAGAGGAGAAGAACCTCAGTGCTCAGAAGAGAACACCTACCGTAGTGGGCTGAGGAATCTGGGCATCAAGTTTACGCCTCGCGTTCTTCGGGCCCGTAGGCGGTTCCTTTTGTTCAAGTTTTCGCTTCGTCGGGGGTGGAGGAGACTTGGTTGATACCTGAATGACAGGCACCTTAGGGTCGTGTTCAGCAAGCTGTCGCTGCTTCTGCTGTTCCCGTCTCTCCTGCTGGATCCGTTTGTGACGGTATTCTTCCTTCACGATCTTGTTCTTCTTTTCCTTCGAGAGTGGAGTCGTGGACTTGCACTCCTGAGCCGTATGTCCAAACTCGCCGCACTGGATGCAGCGTTCCGTGGTGCAATTCACTTTGGTATGGCCAGCAATGCCACAACGGTGGCAGATGCCTCGGGATGCCTCCTTGGCTTCTTCATTGTCGCAGTTGTGGGTAAAGTGGGCAAAACTGCCGCAGATCGCACACGTCTTGTTGTCATCAAGCCCATTGCACCCTCCCGACGGTCCATCGGGCAGCGGAGCCGGAGTGTTTCTGGCAGACACAGATTCCATCTCAATAGATGAGGGACGGCCGACAGATGCAGGCCCGGCAGATGGGTCCCTTGAAGGGGCTGGCGATGCCATGGAAACATCCAGATCTGCATCAACCATCTCAACATTCCGGTAGCCCGTGAACTGCGGGCGCTGAAGCATCTGAAGAACGTCTCCGTCGGTATAGACATTTCTCTCCTTGGCATCGTCAATCAGCCTCCTCCAGAACTCTCCCTGGACCAAGGATTGTGAATTGCCAAGGACCCAAAGCGATGACTTGGCACGAGTCAGTCCCACGTTCATACGTCGAATATCAGCCAAGAAACCGATGCCCTTGTTGGAAGCTCGAACACAAGAAAAGATGATGACTTCACTTTCCCTTCCTTGGAATGCATCAGTTGTGTTGAATTCGACCGTGGTGAAGATCGAATTGCCGTACTTGGCTGCAAATCTCGACTTGAGCTCTTTGAGTTGACCTTTATAAGGCGTGATAATTCCAATTTTGCCCGAAAAGTCGTATGTGTGGAAGTCAGTCACTAGGCGCTCATATAGCTGCATGGCAACGTGGAGTTCAGCCATATTGACCAGGGAATGACCCTTCGGAGCACTTTGATGGAGCCCTTGGACATCGAAGAAACGGTATGGACTGAGAAGAGTACTCTCGTGCCACGGTCGATTGCGAAGCTTGCCCATGTTCGGTCCATCCTGCAATCGACCGTCGTAGAAGGTGATACTCGGAAAGCGACTGATCTCGGGATGCATACGATATTGAATATCCAACAGATGTACATCATCCGGATGGTTAGACTGCATCCTGACGAATAAACTCTGCTCGTATTGGAATCGGGACGCCTCCTTCGATAGGACAGTGGGCGGAAGCTGTTTCGGGTCTCCGACCAGAATACACTTGGAGCACCCATACTTGAGAGGGATGAGAGCACTCAACTCGATCGATTGGGCAGCTTCATCAATCACTACGGTCTCGAACTCAATGCTCAAATTCTGAAACATCTCATGGCCGCTTCCGCTCAGTGTCGCACAGATAACGTGGGCCCCCTCTATGATTTCTTGCTGAATACGACGCCGAGTCAAATCAGCATCGCGGGCTGCTGCATGGTTCCGATCTCGGGCATTGTCGATTTCTTGGCTAAGCTGTGACCTTTTCTTCTTCAATAGATCGAATTCACGCTCGAGCTCAGGAGGAACTGGCTGTCCTTGTGCCCTATAACGGTCAAGCTTGCTCCGTATCTCCTTGAAAGAAGTATCGGCCGCCTTGTGCTCTTCATAGATCTTTTGGAGGTCCCGTTCTCCTGAATCCTTGCGAGAGGTCTGACTCAGGCGCGCATTAACCAGCTCATCCAGGGTGACATCCAACACATTAGTATTGATGGCATCGCTGCGACCCAAACGAATGACGGAAAGTTTCTCGTGCTTCCCCTGAAGCGTTTTCACCCCTTCCTTGAATCGCATGACCAACTCATCAACAGCGGCATTACTAGGCGCGCAGACGAGCAGCTTTTTGGCCGTTGTAGTTCTCGTCGCCTGGTTGGGGGCTTTGTTTTCGCCTGGTCGGGAGATTGCGACGCCTTGATTGCCAAACGAATTGCTCAACAGAGCTCCGACGAGCGCCACGATTGTCTTGGTCTTCCCCGATCCGGGAGGACCTTGAATCAAGGTGAACGCATCGTTGTCGAGGGCTGACTTGATGGCTTTCGCTTGCGCTGGATTCACGTTGTAATTGTCAATGATTGGTTTCAGGTTCGCTTCGGTGTACTTGAGAATAGGCGACGGCTTCGCTTTGATGATTTCCTCACAGAGATCGTAGTACTGTAACGCCATGAGAGCACCGTACTCTCGTTCTAGGGGCGTCAAAGATGTAATTCGGGCACCCCAGATTGTGACCCCGGGTGCCAGCGAAGGGATGATGGGGGTGCCAGGGATCACACGATACGACACCTCGACACTACCTTTCTTCTTGTTAATGCCGGACACCCTTGCGAGACAATGAGGAGCTGCTGAATCATTTATAGGGTCCTTGGACTTGGACAGAAGAACAATGTCTGCTTCTCCAAGACCGAGTTCCTTTATATCCGGAATCTTCATTGTAGTGCTGACCTCGACAAACGAATCCACCGAAAGGCGGCTGGCGACAATGATCTCGAAGGGCTTAAAGGTACCATCTTCCTTGGCGGATTGAAAGCCCTGCCAAGCCTCTAATATCAGAAGAGGCTCGAATGTTCGTTGGTATTCAATAGGATCTCGGAAAGTGGATGAGACCAACGTGTAATCGGTGCGATCAGAGTTGGGAGGCAGGTCACCGCTAGCGAAGAAGTCCCAGCTCAATATCGTCCGGTGAAGCGACGACAGGTCCGGGGCCAGTCGAGCGCGCATGTCCCTAGCAGACCGCCATTGTTTGACCTTCTTGACAGGGCCCTGTTGCTTGAGGGACCGTCTCTTGCTCTCCTCGTATTCTCTCACTGCATCCGGCTTTGTTGGGGCCTTCTTTCCGAAGAGCTCCTTGTCTAATTCATCGTCACTCTCGGACTCTGACTCCGACCCTGAAGAAACCATCATGCTATCCACAGGAGTATGTTCTTTGCCTTTCACTCCGATGCCATTAAGGCCCGAGCCCTGTCCGGCCGTCTGCTCCGCTACACCGTGCAAAGGCATATTCTTCTTCAGCCGTGCAAGTTCCGCCAGATCGCGTTTTCTCTTGGCCTCCTTCTCCTTTTCGCGCTTTTCGCGGAACGATTCGACGCTAGTTGTTGGGAGCGTTTGAGCCTTAGAAGCCTTGGGAATTACAAGGGGTGCCTTTGCAGCGGCCTCAGCTTTTTTCTGGGCCTGGGCTGCGAGACGTGCCTTATTCAGCTCAACGGACCTCGACAGTTGCATCAAGACTTCATCGGGGACACTTGGATCATCAAGGTCATCCTCGCTAGTAGCCCGGGATGGGGTCGACGTGCCAGAAACGTCAACCGGCTTTGTGAATGCCGTTATCATGCTCTGCTTCTTAAGTGCCGCAGTGGAAGCAGTGACAACCGGCTTCTTGTAATAGGCTTCCAGCGCTCTGACCAGCTCAGCCTTCTCCCGTGGCGTTAAAATCGTCTTGACGGTAGACTTGACTGCCACTCCTTCGATATAATTCAAAGCATCTTCTCTGACAGTGGTTACGTTTAGCTCTCCCAAACGCCGAAGCAGCTTCGAGACGAGTCCAACCAACGTCGTCGCGAGGTATTCATCTTTAAGTCTGAGCCACTTAACCATACCACTCATGGTGGCGGTGGGTGATTTTAATAGATTCTCCCGGGCAGACGTTTCCTGAGTGGGGTCGGCATCAACGACTGCACTCGCAAACACACCGTACTGATCAAAAAGAAGATCAGCAAACTGTATTGTGTCTCGACAGAACTCCAGCATGACGCTCTTGTCATTGCCTCTCTGGTGCCATGACTCCGTTTCGTCAAATATGGTCGTCAAGGCTTGCCACTGGAACTCCCATAGCTTTTGGAGCGCCAGAGTTTCTAGACGATCAGCAAGTTTGCGGGTCCTCAGCATGCCACTTTGGGTATCACATAGTATATCCACAATATCCGTGCCAGTGTGGATCATCCTGGGAGCAGAGGCAAACGTTTTCATGTTTGATATCCGACGGAATGACCAGCTGAGGCCATATATCGTGGTCAAGAAAAACGACTGTAAGAGGTGCGAGATAGCATCTCTCCTAGTCGATTGTCCGCTTACGTTCTTGATGAGGTCCACAGCGGCTTGATAAGTATTTAAATCCGCGGAGAAGAGCGCAGAGACTAAGGCGCTACTCGTGTCTTGGCTCGCGAATAGCTTGTCCAGATGCTCCGGATTGAAGTCTGCTAAACGCTCGATAATTTGGCAGGACAGGTGGGTGAGATGTCCATAGATGACATTGAAATGAGTCTTTTCTCGGCTGTCTTCACCTTTCGTTGGAAACTTCTCCAAACCAACGAGTGGAAGGATACCGAGAAGCGCAGCAGTCGACAACTCTCTGTTATCTTCGTGCAAGTGCGAGATGACGGCATCCCAAATAGCGGGTGAATAAGTACTCACGCCATGCTGAAGAGTGTTATGCCGGAGGATAACCTCATAATCCGTTTTAAGAGATTGGCACTCAAGGGCTAGAGTGTTCCTAACGATGTCCATGCATGAAAGAGTTATCTCGCGCTGCTGACTTGGCTCAACCGCAAACCTTGGAGGTTCAAGGATCTGGCTGATGTTGTCACTGACGATTTGAAGGGTCTCGGACAGAACGACACGTGCGACAGAACCTCTCGATGATTCGTGATCGGTGAAGGTACGGAGGGTATGAAGAAGAACTGCGAGGCCGGTTCGGAAGCAATGATACCGCGAGATGTTCGGGAATCGATTATCTTGGAATCTATTGAGAAGTTGAGAGACAAGAAAACGGCAAGCAGGTGGCTGATGAGCGCCCTTCAGTGATGACATAAATGGCTGGATCCATGACAGCATCTCCTTCAAGATAGATTTATCAAACGGTTCGCTATCGGCGGCCTGCATCAGGAACGCATCGAGCTGTGGATTGTAGAAGACCTGTTCGACAATTGCCTGCGGAGATATGGTCTGCATGGCATCCCAGAAGTCCCCAGGGGCCTTCTCAAGTAGAATTTGAATCGTATTCAACAGGAAGCGCAATCCCGGAGATGGGATGGCGAGATGTTCCACAGATAGTCGACAAGCATCGATATCCAGAGCACGCAAATTATGGGTGATTTGCTCCTTATCTAGTCTCTTGACTATCAGCTGCAATCCCCGCCAGAGACGCTGCACCACAGCGATGTCTGGTGGTTGCTGGGAGGCCTCGGCAAGGGCGCGAAGCAGACCCTCCTTCACAGCCCAATCGAATTCCTCAGTCGATGGCGGCCGCGCGAAACGCGACCAAGCCTGAACAGCCCAGAAGCTGCGACTTTGATCGGGACTGAACAAGAAATAAGTCACACCAGGAATGTAATCAGAGAGTTTGAGACTGCGCTTCGTTTGGACTAGCTGGAAGGGAACATCGAAGTAGTCTTTCAAGAGCTGTTCGTTGCGCAGCATAGCTTCACAGCTCAGGGTTTCGAATATTGACAACATTGAGTCCCGATCGAGAGCACTCAGACCCCGTTCCTGTGGTGGAGTCGCCTTGAGCTGCTCCGCAGCAGCCGTTAGATTCCTCGTTATCCGTTTGATGTTCCAGTCATCCAGCATCCGAGCAAACTTTTCGATATCCTCATCGTCGTAGTTTTCCTTCAGTTTTTCCACGAGCCAGATCTTTCCCGTATAGTATCCCTTGATGCAAAGGTCGCACTTCTCCAAGGACTCATCGAGCTTGCGCCAGATCCACTCCTGCAGCTCTGCAACGCCATCTTGGTTGAAGGCCAGGATTTGCATGCATGAGAGGAACTTTTCCTTGCGAGCGTTCGCCTCTTCGACCAGCTTTGCAACAGGTTTTCCTGACTCGTCTATCTCGGTTAAATCATCGTATTTGAAGTAATCATCGTCATTCTGTCGAGGACAGAGGAGGTGGACATCGTTGGGGAGGGCTTGCAACTCCCTGCACCAGTTAACGCGTTAGCGGCTAGTTTCACAATTAAAATAACCAGAAAGGAAAGAAAAACAGAGTCATATCCTCTCAAAGTCTTCATCATAGACAACTCACCCAACCGCATCCATAAATTCCATGTCCAGACTGAAGGCCTCTGCCAGATGGAGGGGGCAAAACCACCCTCACGAATGACCGAACGTTGATATGCGAGGCACAAATGAACGAAAGGATCTGTCCATATCAAGGTCGATCATATGCTTCACCTAACCATATGACTCGAGAGCTTGCGAGCAGCAAATCCACATGAAGGGTTTGGCTCGGTGAGATAAATCAACAGTAGGCCGCAGTTAGTCACGGGTGTGTGCGAGAGACACGCAGGGAAATAGCTTCCCAAGAGTACCTCGACCAGCGCGTTCAGTAATGCAAATCGCAAGGAAAGAAGGCCAGTGGGGCCACGGAGGGAGACCAGAGGTGACTTCTCTATCTTGCCTTTCAAAGGGCAAGAGGGGGGTCTATCGGAGATTATGAATGATGCGAAAAGACAGCCAAGTCCTGGCCTGGAAGGCGGTATCTCAAAAAGACTGAGGCGGCACTCTGGCGTTGATTGGTCAAGCAGCTGAGCGGCGACTAACCATCATTTCCACTTTACGCGTGAATGGAAACGCGTCAGGAACCGCTCCAGTCGCAAGTGGATTCATTGTTCTGACATTTCGAGTCACTTTTTTTTTTAAAAAAAAAAGAGGAATAGGATATTTGTTTACGTTAAGATATGGCGACACCATTGTCTTAGGTCCTCTCGAGATAGGGAGCTCTTACTATCTTGTTTTCATAGTACCCGGCCTTTTTAAGACTATCGGAAGGAGACTCAAGGAGGCAGAAAGTTACTTTATTTCTTCCACATGTTTAGGTTTACATGCGGGACGAAAAAAAAAGACTATTGATGAAGATGAAAAAGAAAAAGCCGTCATCGGCCGAACGAGTGTGGATCCCCAGATTGAGCACTGAATTTTGGTAGGGATCAGACAGCAACGTGGCAAAATGAGGCGTACAAGACAAGAGCATGATGCAGAATGCCAACAAAGAAATAATGTCGCATAGAAGGGGAATACGGTGAATCAGGAAATCAGGAAATGAAATGCCTCAGGATGTGAGAAGAAATCCCATGCGCCAACCAACCTTTTCAGCCAGCATACATACCAGACGCCATCTATATGAAAATTGCAAGATGATCCTGCAAAAGAAAAGAAAGAAAGAAATCGCCGTGCCATATATATCTCCAAAATACATATAGACAAAAAAAAAAACAAAACCTAGGGGAATGACTGCAGTCATCAAGGGCATATAATAATAACACGAAGGAAAGGCTATACAGGATTTGTAGGAGAGTCATTAGGTCTCCTTAGCGGACTGTGCGGACTCTGTGGAGCTGCATTAATAGAGTCGACCCGCGCCAGCATACCGCCCGTTGGGAAGTCATTGCTGCCTATCGAAGAACGTTTTCGGTCTAAGGACGGTCGAGGCTGCTCCCACGACTGATGACGGGGGATTCCAAGGTCGAGACTCCCTGTGTAATTCGTGCCATTACTCCCGTTCTGACTTCGAGGATTGTGAGTAGTGGCAGTAGGTGCAATAGACGGTGGGTAGAATGGCCGTTCCTCTTCCGGCATGGTGGGATCTCGTCTCACCCTCGGTTCAATCGGTTTTCCCAGATCCGAGGAGGCGGCTGACACATCACTGCCTGCGGAAGTGCCGCTGGCGATCACTTCAGCCTTGGGTGGTACGTAGGCCTCGAATTGGTCGAGGTATTTGAACTTCCCCATCGTGACTTGCTCGCGGATGATATCCACGTCCCGAGGAAAGAAAACCTTCTGGGCAGACTTGACGACGAAACGGGGAAGGAGACATAGGGTCACCGTCACAAGGAGAACAGCCCAGAACGAAAGGGCACCATACACTTCCGTGGCGGCTTGATAGAATTGTAACGAGGCAGGAGTGCTTGAATAGACCCCTGTCCAAAAGAAGATGAGAAGCGAACTGATGACATTAATCAGAACCGTCAACCAATCCCAACGGAAGGTATTAAGGAGGATGTAAGTGTTGCTGGAAATCACAGCAGCAGAAGCCACTAGAACACCAATACGCTCGCGGTCGTCAATGCCCAAGCCATTTGAGTGCTGGAAATTGCCCGGTGCATAAAGCATGTAGGGCATGAAGAAACACATCAAGGACTGATAGAACCCATCCAACATGTAAAGCCTAGACGCCGTTAGTGACCGGAGAAAGCATTGATCAAATCCTAAGGTGCTACGCACCAGAACTTAAGTTGAGACCATTCCTTCCGTTCGATACCACGCATGTAGAGTTGAGGGACGGCAAGGGAGACTTTGTCGTCTACATCCTGATCAAAAATTCCCATGAAGATAACGGGCAACGACGTGAACGCCACATTGACCAGGATGATGTAGGTGTAATCGAACAGATAGGATCCGTCAAAGTTGTTGTAAATGGAATACCAGAACAGGGCAAAAGTCCAGACAAGATTCTACGAGAGTTAGCCGGTCTCCATGTCGAACGGGACGGAGAAGCTGCTGTAATTACCTTGTAGAAAAAGTTTGCCGTCGTCTCACCAAGCCGCCGATACGACCATCGTCCGTGAACAAGGACCAGCCGCTGCAGGAACCGGAACTGACCAATGGCGTAATCAGAAGACATAACAGCCTGTCTCCCTTCTTCACCTGCGATGCCGACACCGACGTCTGCTTCTTGAATCATGGCAACATCGTTCGCACCGTCTCCGATGGAGAGAGCCATGACGTTGAGTCCGTTCTTGACCATCCGGACCACGGCTGCTTTCTGGGCGGGGCTGACTCGACAGCAAAGCACGGCTTTGCACTGCTTGCAGAGGAGGAGGAATTTTTGCTTTAACTCGTCTTCGAGCATGAATTTCAGTGTCTCCCCATCGATGACCACCGCATGGGTCGGGGGTGGTGCCTTATGGTCTTGACGGGCCGCAATCAGCTCTTCGTCCGATCCGGTCAAACCGAACGCCTGAAGACGTTTGTCCAACTCCACAGCAGCGAGCTCTGGCTTGTCGGGGGGCACATTGAAAACGATCAGTTCCATGTCATTGTTCAAGAGATTGCAAGAGAAACCGATGTTGATGGCCGTCTCGACCTTGTCGCCGGTCAAAACCCACAATTTGATCCCCGCATCAGCCAGCAAGGAGATAGTGTCTGGGACGCCATCTTGCAATCGGTCTTCAATGGCAGTGCCTCCAAGGAGCATGAGTTCTTGCTCAATCGCGCTAGCTACCTCCTCGAGCTTCTGCTCACGGTCAGTGAGAGCCGAGGCCGCCAAGTCGTGTGCTTCACTCCAGGCGCGATACTCTTCCTCGCTGAGGACCCTTTCCGCGACGCAAAGGGTCCGAAGACCTTCGCGGGCAAACATTTCAAGGTGCCCAGCGGTGATCTTGCGAAGCTCCTGCTGTTGGCCGCGCGCCAGCCGGGAATAGATGATGCTATCCGCACCTTTGCAGAAGAGTCGGATTGTGCCGTCCGGCATCCTGATGATGGCGCTCATCCGCTTCCTGGTCGAGTTAAACTCCAGGGTGTTCAGGACAGTGTAGGTTCGCTCTTGGCCCATGACATTCACGATCAAGTCATCGCCGTTGCGTCCGAGGACTGTGAAGCCGCAGTCTCGAGCAGTGGCAACCAGGGCTGCCTCGTCGGGGGACTGCGCCTTGAACTCGATCTGAGGAGGGTCTCCCGGGGTGTGCTCCGTAATCACGGTATGGCACAGGGCGAGGGCCACCATGAAATTTTCTACCGCCCGTTGCTGCTCAGGGCCCGATCGACCATCCAAGTCGGAGACGAAGTCGGGTGCCACAAACGTTAGATTCTCGTCTTTCAGATACGGGTTGTCATGGATATCGCGGAGCATTTGCAACATGCGAACTCGATCATCAGCGATCTTCTGACGGGCTTTCGCCGCCTCCTCGTCCGCGTTGATCCCTTCCCGTCTCTTCATTCCTATCTGCGCCTCCGTATACGCTTCGCCGTACGCAACGCCGTTGATCGTGCACTTCTTGAACTCCATGACATTCTGCGTCAGCGTTCCGGTTTTGTCGGAGAAGATGTATTCAATCTGTCCCACATCATCCGAAATGTTCCACGACTTTGGGACGCAGGCCATCTGCAATCGCTCATATATCATGTACTTGTCGAAGTGAATGAAAATGGCCTGGGCGGTCCGAACAATTTCGAGAGAGATGTAAAGCGAGATAGGGACCAAGTTCTGGAACAAGATGACAGCCACCCAGAAAGCCACGACACCCTCCACGGGAGGGGAGCCGCCATAAGATCCGAACTCGAAGAAGTTGAGGGAGCCGTTTCCTGTACCCCACGCAAATCCATTGATGAACCCGGAGAGCAGGCACATGATGAACAAGATAATAAAATTATAGATGACATTCCAATTCAACTCTCGAGCCATTCTGGGCCGCTTGCTGGGCGTGATTCCCGAATTCAGCATAATCTTCGTCTCGGAACCGGTGAAGACTACGACGCCGAGAACCCATTCCGTGTTCTGCAGGCTGCACCCTCGCAGAAGCATGTTGTTGATTGTGATCGGCTCGACCATCTCCTGGCGGGGGGCCTCCGGGTATTTCTCATTTCGCTGCTCCCACCGAATAGCACCATTAAAGGCGTATAAGTTGGGGTGGGGAGGCTCGGTCTCAATGATAAATTCCGCCTTCTCGCAGTCTCGCGCATGCTTCACTTGACGTCCGCAGTGCAAAGCTTGCCGGACCTTCAGGTTCGTCTCGCCGTCCAAGTTCTTGGTTTCGACGTAGCAGGCCCCATCCGGGTCCGAGGTAGAGAGAATGACAATGTCCGCGGGGATTTGCTCTCCGTTATACAGCCGAACAAAGTCACCAACCTGAATACTCTTCCAGTAGTCGCGCTTGAACCGGGCCTTCTCTGGGGTCTGCTTCGATCGGTCTAGGATGCTGCCCGACTTCTTGGGTCCGGGTGCGACGCTGTCCCTCACGGATTTACCGGGCCGCAGGTGCCCGTTGCCGTCCGCATCAGCCGCAGAGTCCGGCCATCCTTCTTCTGGGGGCCGAAGGGAATCGGGGTTCGGGGATGGCACTGGGGTCATCTGGATGGCATCCTCACCCGGTCCGTGATCGCCAGCGGTGGAGTAGTAGGAAGCGCGGTGGGAGTAGATTGACTGACGGTTTGTCACGAGCGAGTTTCGCCTCTCATCGTCAAAGATATCGGGTACATTCTTGCCACGGGCCGACTTCATTTTCCTGTACACGAAGATGACGGCGCGGGTGCACGCCTTTTTGAACCGACGCCACATTGAAACATTATCCTCGCTTGCATTGACGTTGTTCCAGTCTACCAGGCGATAAACGGGGGAATTGTTGAGCTCAGTATCCAGGACCGTGCGCCGCCAATCTTCAATCGCATCCTTGACAGCCGTCACTACAACAATGACGATCAGAGGAACTGCGTTCAAACCAGGGCTATTGGCACCGAAGATGGGAAAGAACTGAGGGGAAACATTGTATCAGCACGGAGGTCATCGTTCCAACATTTTCTTTGTAGAAGAAAATGGAGTCAGGTCACTCACGCCAAGAATGATGATAAACAAGAAATACATATTCGCAATATTGTGAAACTGTAGCCACAAGTTTTTTGGGACGAAGGTCAGCGGGGTGTACTTGGCAGTCCGGATCTTATTCCGGGGATAATTCGCCTTGAGATTGCCTTCTTCATCGCGTTCGCTATCTGGGATCGGAATGTTGAAGTAGATCCTCCTTGATGGCCGTGCAGGTTCGGCGCTCTCTTCGGGAGAGGGTTCATTGACGGTCGGCACCGAACTGGCCCCAGACTTTCGCTTCTCCTCCCTCAATCCTACGCCCTTGTGGAAGCGATCCATAATGGACACGCGTTTCCGTACGCCCCCAGTGGTCCCCAGGCGCTGGGTGGCCCATCGCTGTCGCTTGGTCGGCTTCGAGATGTGACTGGGAGTCTCCTGAACCGGATTGCCGTTCTCATCGCCGTCCCCGGCAAACTGGATCACAGCCATTTGAGGCCTGCAGTCGCCCTGGGGGGCATATATGAGGTTCGACGAGGTTTGTTATATATCTAGAGACCGGGCATCCGAACCGCCGTGGCGGACCTTAACAGCGCAGCACGTCCGCAAGGCTCTGGCACCGAAATCGATCAGGGGGGTATAGCCAGGGTGAGAAAATAATGCTTTGAGCCAGGATAACACGAATCGATCACCGTCAGCGGAAAAATTATGTCGACGCTGGGTACGAGGGAGCGCTACAGAAATCGCAGGTAAGGAGGGAGCCGAATCGGACAGCGCGAACGGGAGAAATGGTGACGACGGACGGGTTCGAAGTGCGGGAATAACGGCGTGGACCAGAGATGACAATTGCCGCAAACAACGGTCAGGAACAAGTCAAAAGGGTAAAAAGGGCTCCAGGTGCAGGAAGCCAGGGAAAGTTTGTCTGTTCTAGGGGGGAAGGAGAGAGAGGACAAGGCCAGCTCGATGGGATGCTTAGTCGTAGTCTGTTAGTTGGGGGTTTGAGGGGAGAGGGAGTCCGTCCACTCCCTTCGAGGGCTTCCTTGGCAGGCCGGGAGCTGGCGGGAGCGCGGGCTGCAGCGCCTCTTTGCGGGACTATTGGGACATCTGGTTGTGATTCTTACGAAGTCGGCTTTACGGCCCGGAGGACCAGCAAGCACAGCCAACAGGATTATCTGATTCCATCTAATCAACGGCCATCGATTCACGCAGACAAGGCAGAGCACAGGCGATCGAGCACCTTGGCCCTTGAAGGATCCGGTCGTCACCGTCGATACGCCAGTCACATGCCACCAGATTAATGGAAAATTTATTTGGCTGTCATGTTTCCCCTGGCTAGTCGGGGAGTCGGAGGGGCTTAGGTAAACCAGGTAATGTCTTGCATGGCTCCATTGTAATTTATTTCTATTTCAAATGCAAGATACCTAACTAAACTCCGACCCGGAATCTTATTAGGCCAGCCTCGCTCCGGATTGCATTGCTGCCACCAAGACAAAGAAGAATAACGCAGAACCAGAATCTCGTCAGACGGGTCTTCATCTCTGGTTCCTGACGAGGGACGCCATGGAAGGGAGAAAATTTTTTATGGTCCGCTGTGGCAACGACGAAATCTGGTATCGATTATGACTAAGGTACTGTACCAGAGTCATGAACAGCAACAGCATTCTGGTGTCGAATTATTAATTAAATAATAACCACTCCTTCGTACTCTCTCTGTCCTTTCTTTCTTTCTTTCTTTCTTCTCTCTCTTTTTCTTTTTTTTAATTTTTTTTCTTCATTTTTTTTAAGCTCACCAACTCCCGTTGATGCCAGCCATCAATGTATCTGTTAACTACTCCGTACTGTGGATAATAGTCTCTGCCCTGTCTTGGACTATTACATAATTTACAACAAATATCGAGATAATCTTGAGGCTAATTCAGAGTTCTTCATACTACCTAATTAGTTATAACTATGCAGTATGCACGTGTGTGAGGGATGGCGCAGGGACTTATATAGATGATTCCCAAAATCTCCTGTGCTACGGAGGACGCCAATGCAGGTTCTCAGCAGAGGGTCCAGTGGGTAATGGAGTCAGTCTAGTGGTGCTCCCTGCTCCCGTGCTACACCCAAACGTGGGTGCGCGAACGTCATCCTCTGAAAAACTCAGTGACGTTCCATGGTGACAGCTGTGTCTGCTATGTCATCGTGTACGGAGTACGGAGTACCTCCGACGTAAATCAGTCCATCAATGCGGCTCAGCCACAGTGTGCAGCAAAACCACAAATACACAGGAAAATATTTCTATTTTTTGATCTCAGCCTTCGCTTACCTTGCGGCAGCTGTATGCGATAATAATAACGCAAGAAAGGAGGTCAACGCGTCCTTGACTAACTATGATCAGCTGCTAAACATGACGATCTTCGAAGCTCTTGAGTGGTTCTACCGTTCTACACGCCTGATGGCCCCATAGGACGGGAGTAAATTACAAGTTGCAACTAGATGGGGCAAACAGTAGTACGGAGTAGATCATCAAACATGCACCACTGTTACAGTATAGCACCAGCACACCGCACGGCCACAATTAAAAAAGATTGCTTCCATATCATTTTAAATAATGGAGGCTCACGCCATCTCCCATTATGTGAGGGTGTAACTAACATTTTTCTCTGATTTTGGCTCATTATTATGTTACTTGATGATCGAGAGATACGAAGAGGACCCCTGATTGGGGATCATGTCGATCCTTTGTTCTGGAAGCGAGGATCCTCAGGCCACAGTCATGAAGACAGGTCTCACCTAATTGAACCCCCTGGTTTCTGTCAAGGAGTGAGTGAGCTTCGAACGCAAGAAACGGTCTTGTGTCACAAATCCCAAGATCTCAGAACATCAAGTCATTAATTAGTAACCGTCCAATATGTGCAAAAGTTCGCAAGTTTACGTTAAATCATCCTCTTCAGATACCAGACACGTCTATTTTAAGACAATGTCCACCAGTCATGTACAGTGCGTACTCCTCCGTACAGCGGGCAGGATTGTCAACTTTATTTTCAGCCAAGGCCTCCTATTTCAGCCTGAACCACAATTTGAGCCGTGGGGGCCGCCCCCGAATGACATCGCGGGAGTTCGGCACATCAAGAAGCAACAATTGTCATTGGCATTATTCACCGATCAAAACTCCGTACAGACTATTCCAAAGTTGCGCTTGCGTATGGAGTAATAGTTCCCCTGTGATTGTATGCTGCAGTTGTCAAACCATGACTCAATATGGAAACTGTTCAGGTCTCCGTGACAGAGAAAAAGGATAAGGAGATGTAGATCAGGCGAGTCGATCGAGCTTGGACATAGATAACATTCAAGATCCGAATCTATCCACGTATCGTTTTTCTGCATTGAAACACTGCTAGTTAGTTAGTGCAGGTGGCTGACTAATCCACATTAAATAACAACTATAACATGTGACCGCGCGACACAGCGCGCGTAATTCGCTATCAGGCGTGTCGTTATCTGGAACAGGCAATCATGATGATGGATGCTGCTTCTGCACCTTGCTATTCGAAGTGGCCGACATGTCCCAGCCGCGCACCATTATGGATTACTTCAGGCGTCCACCGTTTCCCCTGAGACAGGACGAGCCTGTTCAGAACGATTCCAAATCTTCTTCTGATCCAGACCCTACCCCGGCGGCTGACCAGCCATCCTCACCCCTCAGCGATCCTCCCTCGTCCCTTCCCTCGCACCGCGCTTCGTCGCAGTCAATTGACTCGCCTGCATTGCAGCTTAGAGAGTCACTGCTCAGCGCAGTCAATGAATCTGCCCACAATGATCCTGCACAGCAGAGCTTCGGGAACAATGCGGGCATGCATCGCAGTTCGTCATTTGGAGGCAGCTTCAATTCGTCTCAACGCATCATCAAGAACGGTCAGGAGATTGTCACCGGTTCTGACGGAGAAGATACAGACTCAATCGAGTCGTTAGAATCCCCAGAGGAGCTCTTGAAGATGTTCACGAAACCTGCCACCCCAGCAGACCAGAAGAAAGACTCGGAGGCCAAAACTATCGACTCCGAGAGGACGTTACGGCCCCGACAAACGACGGCAAGGAACACAATAGACAGGGTATTCATGCCTCAGGTTCCTACGCCAAAATACAAGTTTACACTAGAAGATCTCGTCACGCATGCGGTCGATGATGAGGAGGCCGAGGCTGGTGTGGCGAAGGCCAAAGCCGCCCTCGAGAGTAGCCGGAAGGAGGGCAAAGAAGCTCCAAATGGGACCAGTTCCAGAGAAAGGGGCAAAAGTGCAGATATTCGCGAGGATGTCTTGACATCGGCTTTGGCTGAAGAGAGAGACGAGACGGATCTTCAGCGTCTGCTCAACGCGGTTCGAAGGACGGAGGCGTTTGACCAAGACAAGTCATGGTCATTCTTCAGTGATCAGGCCACCACTCCATCACCACCAGAGTTTCCCCGGGATTCTATACTCCCTTCTTCAAGGGAAGCATTTTTACGAGGTTGGGCGAGACGATTCTTGCTTCTTTTGAATCTGTACTAAAGGAACTTTTAGAGCCTGCCTCCCGTGAACGAGCGTTCCATTCTGGTATTGTGGAGTTCGCTCTTTCAAGAGACTTGCTCCCAGATGAATTGATAATCTGGATCCTCTACTCTGGTTCGTGTTAATTGGTGCATGAATTTGCCGATACTGACTGTTTCACGTAGTCCCGTCAGAGCCTCGAGATGATCTAAGATACGCTTATTGCAGAGCCCTCAAGGTTCGTTTTTCCTTTTCCGGTTCCCTAGCAAGCGTGTCCGTTTTCATCCATTCTGATGCAGTCTGTGGAAAGCGTGCTTCACCCCGACGAATAGCTTCACTTGTGCGCCCAGAGGACATCGATGAGGTGTTTAGGTCATTAGGGGCTAAACCTGCAGCATTGAACCTATCCGAGAGGATAATCCCTGATTGCACCCATCGGCATCATCGTAAGTCATCGTTCTGCCTATATGTCTCGCTTCAGACCATCTCACTGCCTTCTCCAGAAAACCCTTCACGCGATCCGAAGTATCTTCTTTCAGTCCTGGATGTGCTGCAAGGCGCAGCCGAACTGTAGGATTCTCCGAAGTGTTCCCTCTTAGACATAAGGCAGACTGACATGCAGTGTCATAGGTTTTGCAATGATACCCGGGAGCATGCGTTGCAGATCCTGTTTCGATTGGCCCTTGACACCTCGTTAATGAGAAAAAGCACGATTTGTTCGGTTTTGGAGGGTACCATAGTTGAACTTTTGCGAAATATTCCACAGGATATTCGGGACAACATGGTGATTCTGCCCTCCTATTGATCTCAAACAATCTATGCTTACTCTCTGTAGATCAACCGAATCTGTACCTCCGCCTTCAACACCATTCAAGACGTAGCACTGCAGAGTCAGCTGCTGAAACGTATATTGCCCGCTTCGTCTTGGGTTGCCCTCTTCAGGTGCCGCCTGGCGGTCGCTTTCTTCATTGGAGACGCTTCTCCACTGACCGAACCCCCTGATGCGGTTCTGAATCTCAGGCGGATCACCCATCATCTCCGCGATAAGCGCTTCGACGTCAAACTCCAGAAAGATAAGAGAGGGGGCGGTTATGACTATGCGGAACTTGGCGCCATCACGTCACTTCTGAACATTGTCATCGATCTGGGGCGGTTCACGCCGACATTTACAGACAAGGAAGCCGAGAATTCCTTCAATGCTGACGTAGACGCCCTTGCAGAACGCATCAAACGGATCTTCACGGCCATCGAGGACTCTGGAGCATCGCATCTGCGCCGGACGGAGACGAAGCAGAGCCTCGAAGCCTTGCACTATCGGATCATATACTCTGTCCGATCCAAGCCCCCGCCAAAGAAGTCATTCTTTGGAGATGCTGGTCCTGAGAACTGGAGCGCCATCGGCCGGAGTGGCTCTTTCATGGATAAGTTTCTAGCGACCAGAAAGGACAGAACTGAAGACACAGGCTCTCTCGACAACACTTGACTGAATGGCGTCTGGTGAGTGACGACGGGTCAGCCACGTTCCATTTCATTTCCCTGATATGGAAAAACCCAGGCAATCCTCATACATTGAAGACAGTAAATATCTAATGATGAGAAGAAAAATGACGGAAACGACCATATACATTTTATAGATGATGTATGTTTTCCCTATGCCTGTGATTCGAAAAAAGGATCGGACCACGGTCACTTGGACCGGCAGGCCCTTAATCCTGACACTGCAAAGGAAAAGGGAGCACCTACAATACACCGTTCTCTATGACCAGCAGGTAGAAAAAGCACGACACCCGCGTACCTATGTAAGCTTGAAACGAAATGAAAAATCATAAACCACCATCGAGATATGCAGCTCATACATCAGAGAGACACGGGGCAAACAAAGATATCGGAAGAAACAAAAACCAAAAAAAGAACCCAGCCAGCACAGAGAATTGTCCGGTCGTCACCTTAGTCGTAGAACTTCCTGTTCTCATTCTTGCCGAAGAGAGTCTCTCTGACGGCAGGTAAGGCGTCAATCTCCAACAGCCGCAACCGCTCTTCGAAGGTGTTGTTGATGTCGATTTTTCCGTTACCGCCAACGATGATCACACCGCCCGCTCTAGATATTCAAATGGTTAGCGGATTCTCGATCCACCCGTAGGTAGAGACCAAGGGCCAGGTAAACTCACGATCCCTCTGGCAGCGGATTCTTCTCATCAATGTCTATCGTGACCTCCCGGCCGACGTTGTCTTTGAATTCCTTCTGAGCATCTTCAATAGCTTGCTTGAGCACGTCGTAGTCCTTCTCCCGCGCTTGTACCAACACCTTGTCCTCGTTCAGAGCGTACAGCCCTTCCAGGACCAAGCCCTTCAGGGTCCCCTGGTACTTCGTCGCATCTGCGGAGGCGCTGCTGAGTTGCTCACGGGCGCGCTGGAACAGCTCGTCCAGCAGCTCTTGCCGGGCGGAGAGCACGCGGAGACGGGTGCGGTTGGCGAGAGTGGACCGGGTGATCTGCTGGGACATGGCAGCCTGCTTGAACTTCTTCTCGTACAGGGCGTCAATGGCGGCCGTCTCTTGGCGGACCAGCTTGGACTTCTCAATGGCGAACTCCTCGTCCGCTTTGATCTGGATCTCGCGGGCTTTCTCGCGGGCCTCCTGCTTGATGAACGCCGTCATCTTGCGGAGCTCGCCCGCGACCTGGACACAAGCACAGGGACCCCAGTCAGCCTGGCACAAAACACCGCACAAAAGCCCGGGACGGTGCATACCTGGTCATCGGAGAGAGCATGGCGCTGCGACATCTTGGCGGGATCTCTGTATGTCTTGTGTGGGGGGAATGACTGCGATCGAGGGGGGGAGGCGAGGTGGAGGGACAGATCTGGGGAGTGGCAGCTCCCCAACAAGCTTCCCGGAGCGGTGCTGGTTGGAGATGTGATTAACAGTCTGTCTGGGCGAGTATCACCAGCACAGTAGACTAAAGGCGGGCTCGTCCTACCTTTGGATACGTAGGGACAGCCGTAATGCCGGGCAGGACTGGATAGTCTGGTGGTTCAAGCAAGCTTAGCGGGTCCGCCTGCCTGACGTCGGAACGAGCGACAGGAACGGCCAAGTGCCAGGCGTGGTCGGACGCGATGAAGTCAGACGTCCACGTCGCTGGCCTCCGTCACCAGCGTCCCCTCCTTGCCGTTAAGAACAGAACGATCCCTCCGTCCCGTTTTCCCTCCCGGCTGAGGTCTGTCTTTATCTTCGTGGATATTCTGCACTGCGCGACCATGTCCAGCATCTGGCGAAAGCACACCCCTCTCCGCTAAGTTTATGCGCTGCTGCCGCATCTTCGATGCACCAATCCTCCGCAGATGGGCCAGCTCGGTGACCTGTCGCCCGAGGGGAGTATTGCAGTGCGTCTCATCCAAACGACCTCCCATGCTTTATCAGAAGATGAGTGCTGAGTCTGCAATGATTAGGTCGGAGTGATCGTCGGGTTGATCTCGACCAGTCTACAAGCGATCGGGCTGACCCTGCAACGCAAGTCGCATCTCCTCGAGGACGAGAAGGACCCTTATGATCTGCGCAGACCACCCTACAAGCGGAGAAGATGGCAGGTACGGGCTCTCTACATGTGAGACGACGTGGCGAGGTCTGCTAACAGCTGTTCCGCGTAGCTGGGTATGCTTATGTTCGTGGTCTCGAACATTATTGGGAGTACGATCCAGATCACTACGCTACCGCTGCCGGTCCTCTCGACTCTCCAAGCGGTATGGCTATCTTTTCAAAATCCAGATACCGCAATGTTGTGGTGCTAAACAATGCGTAGTCGGGTCTGGTCTTCAACACCGTCTTTGCGACCTTGATTCTGGGCGAGCCTTTTACGAGGTATTCCCTGATAGGCACCGTCCTGGTATGCATTGGCGCGGTTTTGATCGCCACGTTTGGCGCCATTGGGGAGCCGGCGCACACCCTGGATCAACTTCTTGAGCTTCTCCATCGCCGGCCTTTTGTGCTGTGGATGATCAGTACGGTGGTGGTCGTGCTCCTCACCCTTGCCGGGTCACGGCTCCTTAAGATCTTTTCCTCTCCCAGTCTCTCAAGATTCACTCGGATCGTCAAACTGCATGGGCCGCTACTGCCCACGCCTCGTGCGAAGCTCATTCGCGGCATGTTGTTCGGTTTCGTCAGTGGGGTGCTGTCTGCTCATTCGCTGCTGCTGGCCAAGTCAGCGGTTGAGCTGCTCGTCCGGACAGTCATCGACCATGTTAACCAATTCAATCGATGGCAATCCTGGGTCATCCTCATAGGCATGATCGCCCTCGCCCTGACGCAGCTGTACTACATGCATCGAGGCTTGAAACTCTGTAGCACAAGCGTTCTTTATCCTTTTGTGTTTTGCATATACAACATCATCGCCATCCTGGATGGTTTAATTTATTTCCGACAGGCGTCCCAACTTGCCGGCCTCCATGCCGGACTCATTGCACTAGGCACTGTCGTTCTTCTCGGTGGCGTCCTCTGCCTCTCGTGGAGACTGGAAGATATCGACAGCCACACGGGAGTTGCGATAGCTGGTTCCACACAAACTGCTCTGGGACCAGGCATGGGGATTGTGGAAGAACACCCCGAGCCTGCCTCACGAGACGAGGAAATGCAAGCTGGAGAGCGTCAGCCGCTCTTGGCCACAGCCCAACCTGGATGCGGATCCTCTCATCAGCGGGTACCGAGCCTCCAATTGACATCTACCTATCGATACCGCACTCAAACCTTCAGCACACAACAACTTAATAATGAATCGGCTCAGATTTGGGCGGAATTGGATGACTCGGAGAATGAGGTGGCCGTCGGTGACCCAGAATCTCCCTCTGCTCCTCCTCTACACCGCTCATCTTTCGGACTTGCCCGTAGTGGACGGAAGAGAAGAACTCTCTCCTTTGTCTCTGGTGGCCGTGGACGGTGGTTACTCGCTGGCAACGATGTTGCTTCGTCTGGGAAGGTTCGAGATCCATCTGCCAGATCCTCGGTGCCACCCTTTCGGGGCTGGGATGTTCGACGGATCCGATACCTCCAGCGAGGTGGCATATCGAGGCGAACCTCAGCCCCTGTCTCTGTGGGTGGTTCGCGGAATTACGGCACGCAAGGTGGTGAAGGCGACTGCTGTACAGCAATCGGTCATGTTCCCAGATCTCGAGTGCCTACGAGCAGTGACAACCCTAGAAACTCAGGGCTTTTATCAGCTGCTTGGAGAAGAGCTTTAAACTTTTTGCAGCGGTGGACAAAACCCAGATCCCCTGGGTATGATGAAACAGAAACACCATCCCTCGAAACAATCTCTCATGAAGCCACCACGACGACTGAGCCCGGTGCTCATGACAGGGAAAGAGGTGGCCATCACCATCACCTCAGTGGCAATGTATGAGACTATGATGTATATTAAAGCCCACGATCACTTAAGCTCTGTTGGTCACAGTGCCAATTATTCTGTCGTTAAATTCATATTTTCTAGATCCGGAAATAAATACCCGTTCTTAAATTCGAGAGCTCGGGCCTTCTATATCTACATACATACATGCGCCCTGGAGCCCTGGACGGTTTCTTCTCCGCGTTGCTAGTAATAAAATAATAAAAATCATTGCTCGTGACGAGCATCTTCACCTTCATCCCCACTCAGGATTATAACAAGTGCTCGCGGGTTCGAATACCGTATCTGGCACAACCAGAGTGGAGGACTGGGGGTAGTCTAATATTATGTGCGTAGGGGGAGACAGGGGTTAGTGTATGGCATACTTCCAATGGACTTACCTCCCTTCCTGTTCTCTACACCTAGGATGATGGGTTCTCTAAGGTTTTGGAGATTTTTCCTTAGGGGTTGACGCTGTAGGGCTGCATTGGATGGTTAAGGCTATGGGTCAATATATAGAATCATGACTCACCAGTCCTCTTATACAGAGATGGCACAATATACGTTGGACTGTTGAGAGCGTGCATAGTCTATGAGTGCAAAAATGCTCTATAGAATGGAATAATAATAATAATAATAATAATAATAATAATCTTCATCTTTATTTCACAAGGCTAAGTATTACCGTAGGCGTACGAAGAAGCTCACTCATCATTCTCATACACGCAAATCCTTATCAGCCCCAATGGCGTAAATCGGACCACGCTGAGTACTATAGCAGCCATGTTTTCTTTTCTTTCGCCTCTCTCTGATCGCTCCATCTAGCGACATTGACTTGGTAATAGGCTAGGCGACTCAGGTGATAACTTGGAAGGTACGATGGGATACCTGCCGGTCCAACTTTCCTCTTTGCGGTACCTACCTATTTGGAGATCAGGCTGACAGCTGGCAATCATCCATCATCCAATGACCCTGGTAAGGCTCAAACAAGGCTGCTCTCTCAGCCGCGCCCCTAAAATGGAGGGGTGCACCAACATCCCAGATGCAAGGCTGCAGACTCTGCCAGCGAAGAAAGAATTTTCAAATACTTCAAACTGCCTTTCGGACCAAGATGAGCATCATTATCTGCAAGTTTCAGGACATTCCCTCCTCTTGACCTCAATCAGCACACTACCCCACGTAGTCGTTCCAGACAACGATGACGGACCCGCTTTCCTTAGCGAGCAGCGCTGCTGGTATCATTTCGCTTGGGCTGACAGTCTGCCAGGAATCGTCACTTATTGCAGCTCGTGGAAAGACCATGTCAGAGAAACTCGCAGTGTCAAAGAGAAAGCTGACGGACTGCGGCACACGCTCGAGGCGCTACGAGATTTCATCGAAGGAGAAAACCCGCAAAATGACGCGGTCCTCGCGGATGTACTGGATAAGGTTCTCGCGTGTGAAGGAAAGATACATGAGCTCAAGGAGAAGCTGGAGGTATGCACGGAGAACACTCACTCCAGCAGCAGCAGGAACAATCTACAAAGGGTACTCCATGTGCAAGGAAAGAAGGCTCTATATCCATTTCGACGTGATGGTCTGCGAAGCCTGAAAGATGATCTGGACAGTCTCCAGACAAATCTCAATACTGCATTACAGGTGTAAGTTTGATAGCTCTCAAAGTACTATATATACGTTCTAATTTGTTCGGTAGAGATACTGATTCTGATTCAGTGCTTTTTTTAAAATACCAACAGAATCAAACACGAATCATCATCTCCTTGTCAAAAACTGTGTCCACAGAGACGAGTGAAGCGCGACGGGAGATATCCGGTATTGGCTCGAGCATGACTCTGGTGCAGAAGGCGTTGCCTGAAATCCAAAGCAATACTTCAGAACTTGCCCTGAAGATGGATGAACATGAGCAGAAGATTAACGAAATGGTGAGATATTTGTCACGAGGATTCGCTTATTTTTGTTGTTCTGACAGACTCCAGATCTTGACCATGAAAAGCATACAACAGAACGTTATCCGCGACCCAATGCTTCATCAGTCACTCTGCAATCAGCAGCAGCAGCTAC
The DNA here is from genome assembly GCF_041956645.1 of Rasamsonia byssochlamydoides. Classification (NCBI taxonomy): domain Eukaryota; kingdom Fungi; phylum Ascomycota; class Eurotiomycetes; order Eurotiales; family Trichocomaceae; genus Rasamsonia; species Rasamsonia byssochlamydoides. The sequence continues at coordinate 544,667 of NW_027192387.1, read as the reverse complement.
AGAACGAGATGCAATGCGAAATCCGTTCCACAAAGCGAGGAACTCAAGCCATTTCAAGATTATATAGACGAGAAGCCAGCCGTGCCCTTGAATGTACTTGTTCCCGACGTAGTTTGGTCCACCAACATTCCCACGCCTCAGTTCGCCAAAAGCCGTTTTACGGGCTGCGGGCAAGTGCTCATGACCGATCATGTCCTCTATATGCATTCTTGCAAAGAGCAGAACATTTGGAGGCTGGATTCACCTTGATCAATAGTTATCTAGGTTTCTCGCTACAAGTCGTCTTGTCCCTTACGAGAGGAGCCGGCGGCTGCTCGATTAGCCCTCGGCTGAATTTTCGATCTATTGTTCCTTTCGATTCGCCTGCATTTTCTTGCATCAAAAAGATTCACTCCATGTTGTGTGATCACGACAGACATCAGCAAGATATTTTGGATTCTTTGAAGTCCGCTCCTCAACGTTTGCTGGAGTTGTTTAGTGATGGAAAAGCAGCTCCGAGTGATCTAAATCCATATGGAGAAACACTTTTACATGTAAGGATCAAGTTTTATTTTAAATACACAGGTTCTAATATTTTTTAGGTTGCCTGCGAGTTAATTCCCTTGTATAGAGCAGAGCTCCTGTCATCGCATTTTCTGGAAGTCATTGCTTCATTGTGCAATTTGTTGATAACTGTTGGCGTTGCACCCAATGCAGAAAATAACTTGGGTTTTACTGCCCTTGATACCTGGATATTCTTGTCCTCACGGGCTCATTTACCTGCGGATGAATTCGTTTCTTTCGGTCTGAGTATGGTTACGAATGGCGGATACTTGTCATCCAAAAGGCACAATATCTCTGGTGTTGATTTCCTCCGTTCCAAGCAGCTGATTAAGGCGATTATGGAGCGAAGTGATGAAGGTAACAATCACAATATATCCCAGGGAGTCTAATAATATACTGATCATCTTAGACTTTGTCTTGTCTGATATCGCAGGAGCTCTTTACACTCAGTCAGAGGAAGATCTCAGGGACGCTGTTTCTCGAGATGGTGACGCAATTAATTCCCTTATTGGCCAGTTCACGGTACTTGGACTATCTGCAGATTGGCCTCGAGGCATAGAAATTTTGCTAGAGGCAGGGGCAGATATTGACCAGAAAGATGACTTGGGATATCCACCACTTGACATGGCAATCGTTGCAGAATGCTTACCGTCAGTTCAGCTGTTACTGGCAGCTGGATGCAGTATCGATGGCTATCACTCTGTTACCTTCTTTCATTTTAACAATCTTGGGGCTGAGCATGATATCACAATGACCTTCATCGAAGCTCTCGCCTCGAGAAGGCGCCAGCTTCAGTCAATAGCGGAGCAGAGTTTACCTGAGCAGGTACTTGCACAACTGGGGCTGCAAAAAGGCCTTCCCGACCAGGAGGCACCAGCCCTGTATGCCGCATTGATAGATCACAACATTCCAGTTGCATCAGCATTTAAAGTCACCGCAAAAGACAGCTCTCTCTATCACCTAGGCGGCATGACCTGGAAGCTGGCGGATCAACTATATTTGGCAGGGTTCCATAACATCGACGATGCCAATGATGAGGGCGAGACACCGCTGATGTGTGTTGGGAGACTTGCGTACAAGGGACTATCCGATGATTTGGAATATGCGCAGTGGTTAATCAGCAGAGGCGCCGACAGCTATCGAAGGGTTCCTTATTCTAGCGCTTCTGCACTACATCAGCTCTGTATGATCACGGGAAGGCATATCATCTTTGCCAGTGACGTGCTCACAACGCATTTCAATTTAAGGTCCTGTTTTGACAGCGTACTATATGATGAAGGCTTCCGTGACTTTCTGGCAGGGATTTTGGTCGATAGGCACACGGACGAATGTCTGTGTTCTTGCTCACTCCGGGGATGCCGGACATGGACAAAGCTTTTACGCTCCATGTTTACAATGATTGAAAACTGGGCACTCGGCCGTCTAGCAAACTGGGTGGAAGTGATTACTTTCCTTCTGGGCCATCTCCTGCCGAAGCTTGCTCAGGATCCTGAAATTGTTCAGGAAAGTATCCGCTTTATGACTTTCTCTGGGATGAAGCTCAGGCATACATGTTGCTGTTTCCTTTGTGGCTGATACGAAATGCATTATCGCAGCGGTTTCCTAAAAGACATGGACAGGGAAGAAGTCGAAGAAATTCGAGATGAAGAGCGCGAGCTGCTTGAGCAGCTCGAAGAACTGGTGGCTGAGTTTGAGGAGTAGTATGAAGAGCTCGGACAGCCTTTGGTTGCATTTTTCAAAGGATACTGGAAGACCCGGATGGAGGAGGTTCTCGATCAGAAAGATGACCCTGATGAAGTTGAGAGACGGCGAGTTCGAGAGCTGGGGGTGGTTCTTGCCGAGTAACTATACATGCTTTCTGTCTATTTATTACCATATATCACAATTCATAGTCACAACCATAACCATAACCATACAACTACCCAGCCGCTGAGTGGTCCCTGACTAGGTTCTCAGTGAGGCTTTTCTTCATCGTTATGTCCTCGCAGCATCCAACTCATAGATGGATCGTCGTGAAGATCCCCCTATCTCGATCGGAGAAGGATAGGGGCCTCTGTCTCCAACAATCCTGAAACCGGAGGAAGATCTATCAGAATAATACATCTTTTTACCCTGGCCAAAGAGGTCTTCTTGCACGTTAACGTTCCTTCTCATGGCCGACTTTCGGTTTTGGAGGATAGTGGTACGCCGTCGCAGGAAGAAAAAGCCCAGGCCGAGCGCAAGCAGGGTTACAGCGATTGAACCTGTGACTGCGATACCCACCGTTGCGCCTCTTGATAGCCCACTTGACGACTGCTCATAAGAGCGGGAGTTTTCGTCAATGCTATAGCGATAGAAGTAGTTGAGACGAGCAGACTTGATAGTGTTGAAGAAATTGTGGTATCACGGGACGCTGAGGATACGCCTGTTGTTGATGATGACGAGAAAGAAGACGATGATGCTGCAGTCTTGATGAGATCGCCGTACTGGATGTTGCATCGCACGAAAGTGCTGCTGGCCGCGTAGCCTATCGCACAGCTCGTCAACTTGGGACAGCAGGCCTTGGTCGTGCCTTTGGCGAGGTCGGTACATAGCACGGCATCGTCTTCATCACATGCTGAAGCCTGATCCACGTAGCAATTGTCCGTGGTATTCCTATGGGGAGCGAGCAGGTTCGGCGCAGTGTTCGTGGAAGATAGTCTGCTTTTTTTTCTATTCTTACTTTAGACACAGCCAGCCTTTGCCTAGCTACTGCTGACATGAGGAGTAGAATTGATCGTTTCTAACACCTGATCATGCAATCAGATAATAATCAGCATCAATCTCATCACTGCTGTCCCTAACTTGGGACTTTACAGCATAAAGTCTGACTGAGAACGCAAGTCGCATCGCTGGCGTTCGCCCCAAGGACATTCGAGCAAGCGTCTCTCTTGGAAAAGACAAAAATATCGCTTTTGAGACCGAATCCAGCTGCGATATTAAATAGTTCTGGGGTAGGCGTCTCGCCGTATGATACAGAGATAGAAGTTGCTGTGGACGTCGCCTGCTGTAGTAATTCTCGAGACCATAAGAAAGGGAATGTAGATATCAAAAAGCTGTACAGAGAGTGAGACATTTTAAAATCAATAATTAGACACGAACAATGTGTCTATGTTCATGTATGCCATTAAAGAGGCATACATGTAGATATATATCGGAAGTTGGTACAGTCATGAGTCAAGAAATTGACTACATATAGAGTCAGAACCTGCACAGGGATAAAATAGGAAATATCATTCTATTTTCGAGAGCCCCCTGACGACTTAGGTAATTCACTGCTTGCCCAAGCCCGCATCGAAGCGCCCATGTTGCACAGTACCAACGAACAAGCTTCATGTGAGGATGCTGATTGGCGGGAGGCGTGGTTGTTAAGCGCCGGCCTTGCATTGACAGCTGAACGCAACCGGCTTCGTAAGCGCCGGAAGAACAATAGCAGCAGGCTGGGCTGGCTGACTCGAAAGAGAATATACAGTTGAGTCAGGAATCCTTTGTTGAAACTTGCCCTCATGTCTCGACATCTTTTTCTCTCCAGCCTACATATGCTCCTCCAGCATGGTCCCCCGCCGTCGTCCTAGCAGCAGAGACGGTACCGTCTGCCTCTTCACAGGTGCATGTATCTTGTTACTCATTCTCTTCTACTATACTCATCGTGAGGATCTCATCTTTGAGCCAGAACAAGGCAAGAAAAGCCCGTCTGGACAAGATGTCTCGATCTCGACTGCGCAACCGTCTCCGCTCGAGGTGGCTGCTGCTGCTGCTCCCGACGCGATCGAGCTCGTGGCTGTTTGAATATCTTCCCGACATGCATAAACAATGAAATACTTCTCAGCCGTTTCAAAGCTGAGATATCCAGGTACATAATCGACAACTACGATAACCTCCCGTCCAACATTCTCTTCCCCCACGCACAGCGCTTCCAATGGCACAACGACGACCCGGATTACGACGGGCTCCCGCTCCTGCGCAACTTCCAAATCCCGTACCTGCAGCGACAGGGCTACGTGAACTTGCGCTGTGTCTGGGCCCTAGGCTGTCCGACTGAGATCCGGCCGTACACAGACGAGGCAGTGCAGGACGATGACGGTGCTGAGAATGAGAACGACGACAAAACGCCCACCACCGCCAAAAAGGTCTACAAACACGCCTTCGAAGAGCTGCTGCCAGATCTCAAAGTCCCAGAGGCAGTTGGTGTGAGCTGCTGCGCGCAGTTCGCCGTCACGAGGGACAGGATCCGCCAGCGGCCGCGGGAGGAGTATATCCGGTTTCGAGAGTGGCTGTTGAACACGTCGCTGAACGACGCGTTGAGTGGGCGGGTTTTTGAAACTCGTGGCATAGTGAGTCTGCACCTACCCAACTACCTATTCTACATCAGTGTACAGGGTAAAAAAAAAAAGAAGGGGGAAAGTATGAAAAGGCTAAGAATTTCGACTGCGCAGTCATCTTCGGCCAAGAAGCATCCACTGCCCTCGCGCAGGCGACTGCTACTGCAATGTCTACGGCCTGTGCAATCTCACCTGCGACGGTGAGTCCTCGTGTGAGGGGGGGTATATCCTACCGCCGCACGCGACGTTGCCGAAGGGCTCGCCCCTGGTAGGCTTGGAGGGAGAGACGAGGAATTTTTCGGGGCCGTTGTAGAAGCACACACAAGGGGGAAAAAGGTATAGATTGTCTATTAATCTTGAAAAAAAAAAATCTCTGTGTATATTTTGCCTTTTTTAGCCTTTTGCCTAGTATTACCAGGTAGAATTTAGGCTACATTCTCACAACCCTCACAGGGACGAGATTAGGTAGTTATGGGAGGGAGGTGTACGAAGGTATCTTCTTGTTTCGCATAAAGTTCGTGACCTTATGAAGGGAATGATCACAACGGTTAAGCTCATGATGGTGAAGCCTACGCATACATAGGAGGATGGTCAGGGGGTGGGACAAGAGGAAATAAAATAAGGGTGGAATGGATCTATCCTTTATTTATAACCCTTATTGTTATGCCAAAATCTAGAAGGTAATATCCCTCGGTCAAAACACGAGAAGGAGGAGCAATAAAAAAAAAGGGTAGGAGTATCGGCAGTACTACTCTTAAGGGATAATTAATTCCTTTTCTAAAGGGGGGAAAGAGAAAGGGCTGGGAAATTTCTTATGCTAAGGGCGCTATATAGTTGGTATAGTTGGTGGGATAAGAAGCGCGCTGTACAGTACTTATACCCAGGCTATAGAGAGGCTCCCATATCTCCCCTTGTTAAAATAATCAAAAAAAAAAACAACTATTGCCGATTAGAATTTTAGGCCATATAAGCAGTATTTTTATTCTTCCATGTAGTAATCATCTGGTATAAGTATTATTGATTTTTTATTGATTTATTTATTTATTTATTTTCTCCAGAATCGATTCCCCTGTCTTACAGTCTATAGCTAGAGGTAGGTTAGTTATTTAGTTTACTGTAGCAAAGTATATAAAACACCAACTGACTGAGGTAATTAGGCCCTCTGATAGGAGCCTACCTATTACCTAGGTAGATAGTATTTAATATCCAAATCAAAGCTGGAGATTGGTCGTTAACGATCCAAACACGACTAAACTACATACGACACCGGTCCCGTCTATGCTATTATTCAAGCCCCAGTTCCGGAAGCATGATATATTAACCAAAAGTCGGGACTATACCATAGGGAGTATATACGGATTACAAATTTACAAGGCCTTGTTTAAGCTTATTCAGGCTCGTGGGGATTGACAAAGACAAAAAAAATTTCAACCTAACCTTTTCCTGGTAGGCTGTTACTGACATATACACGAAACTAATTCCCGACTGACTTGTAAGAGCAGAGTCCATTCTTCCCTACCATACTACCCTGTTGAAATTTCCCATATCCATGGCATCCGATCCCTCCATCCATCTCCGGCTGTAGTCATCCATGTAACTCATCATATTTTTGCTGCTTTCTCCGTTGGATTTTCCTGCACCGGTGACATCACTTGCGATCAACATTTTCGATCGAAACCGAAAACGCCGAGCGAAGTGAGCCACCTGGAGCAGAAGCCTCCATCAATTAACCATATAGAACACGAGATGAGGAATGAAGAGATACAAAGGATGATGGAACATAAGATGACCGGTAAAGCACAGTAATAAAAAGGTAAAAGAAAAGGAAAGCAACAAAATAAGAAGACAAGCAGGGCAAAGGAAGAGAAATCAAGCCTGCAGGGATTAATCGGACAGAAACAAGACCTATGAGTCCACAGAGACGAAGATAAAATCGCAACCATTCCGCACACAGACATAACTGGTAAAAACCACATGCACCAGGAACACCCACACCTCCGCCGTGTCTAGGAGTTGATGAAACAGAAAAAGTCGAGATCACAGAGTGCTCACTCCTCCAGCTGTCTCTCTCTTAAGACATATTATTTTTTTTTGTATTTTTTTCCTTTTTTTTCTTCGTATTCTCGATCTTTTTTTTTCCCCCCTGACTTTCCTCTTCTGTCCAGGTGAGTGTTGCTCTTTTGATTTTCTCTTTTTCATGTTCTCTTTTTCTTGTGTCCTCCAGTTAACGGCAACGGCAACGGCAAAGTGTTCAAAGAAACAACACGAGCTCCAGATCAAGAAATGACAGGCCTGGGTCCAGGAACCGAATCGAGCGATTCAAAGACCAGAGTAAGGCAGGCCCATCTTTCCTTGCAAAGGTCTGGATCGGAGCTCCAGTGACCAGGGAGTGTACAGCACAAGACTCGGTAGATCGATCAGGACGGGGTCGTTGGGTATCAATCACAAGAAGAGGAGGAGCATGGAGATGAGAGAAGGCGAGAGTAGAGGATAACGTGGTAGTCACATAAAGAAAAAGAAACCGAGGTCAGAGCCATCTCGACATCTCAGGCATCACGCAACCATCTACCAACAAGGGTAGACTATATAGAAAGTTCTTTATGCGGTCGGTTGATGCTGTGGTGGCATCCTGCCTCCGACAGGCATTCCTGGGTACTGTCCACCGGCCTGCTGCTGCTGTTGCAGATTCTGGTAGTAGGCCATCTGTTGTTGCTGCTCGTTGGTCATATAGCCGGGGTGCATGCCCCCTGGGCGGGGGATGTTCGCCTGCGGAGGGTTCACATTGTTGTGGTTTACGTCCTCGGGGGACTCTGCGGGCACATCCGTCGTATCAACCCCGTTCTCGTTGGTCGTGGGCTCCGGGGCATTGAGGCATGCCTGTCCCAGGTCAGGTCAGGTCCGTTCCAGGTAGAAAATGCAATTTCTTTCCTTTCTTGAAGACGCGACATACCTGGATGAGATTCTTTCCCTCAGGTTTGGTAACCAGCGGCTGCAGCTTGGGGGTGGTGAACGTGTAGACTAGGCCGGTTTCCGACACGACCAACAACAGCACCTGGGTGCCGGTCAACACGGACAGTTCGTATGCCTGGCATCATTGAAAATAGAGTCAGTGATTAGCTCTTCATCAATGTATGCACGAATGGAAAAAGGAAATTCAAAGGTGGTGCGGACTGGGGACAATTCGCGTCGCAGGGAGTGAAAGAAGAGACGACGCGACGATACCTTCTTCATGATACCGGCCTTCCGCTTCGAGAAGGTAATGTGGCGACGCGATTTATCCTGGATAAACTTGATCTCGATCTTCCTGCGCTCGCGCCCAGGCTTTTCATCATCGTCATCGTCGTCGTCGCCCGCGCTCATGCGAGGGCGTTTGGTGCCGCGGTTGTCGGCGGCGGCGCCGTTGCCGGCCTGCTGCAGCTCCTCCTGGGTGGGCGAGGGATTCTCCTCGGGGGCGACGGCGGACATGTCAGCCATGATGAAGCGACCGTCAGTAAATCAAGAATAAGACAACAGAGAAAGAAAGGTGAATGGAGAGCTTTTTGGAGATTGAAGATGTTGTGCCCAAAGAGGAATGATGCTTGGGGGGATGGTAGGAAGGCCGAATCGAGTAACGCGTTTGGAGAGTCGCAGGTTTTTTGGGTAAGGTCGCGAAGGAGGAAAAGAGGATCTTTGGGGGGGAGAAAAAACGGGCAGGTGCCAGGTGGTCGCCAGAGGCCACGGAGGCGGGCGGCGAGACAAGAGCGAGCGAGGACAACGCCACGGCTGGGGAAGGGCAAGCGGAAGCCGCGAGGCTGGCCGAGTGAACGGGGAACGCCTGCGTGGAGTCGGGCTGCCCAATGAGCGCGCATCTGGTCAGCCCTCTGGGGTGGAGAACCGAGCGCTGATTGGCCGGCTCTCTTGGGTTAGCGTGGTTCCGGTACGACTCGAGGCGAGAAAGGACGAACAAGACGCGGGTCGAGACCCAAAATGGCTGCATTACGCTGCACACGGCAGGCGGTCGGTCACAAACAGACCCACTCAGTATTGGTTCGGTCACATTACCGGTGGGACCGGCAGTTGTTTGTCATTATTGGACAGCTACTCTCATCACTGGTTATGGTATCAGACCACAGTGTCACCTCCAGTCCTTTCTGAACGGGTATGAGAGAACCCTCTTGTCTGTCTGTCTAGCGAGAACAAGGAGGATCTGCTGCCTTCTACCACTGATGGGAACCGTCCCTAGTAATGAATAAAAGTACCAGGTACCTGGTACCTAAGGTACCAAACCCTGTATTCCATACAAACGGACTTCCCCACGATCGACCATCGCGATCAATAGCAATCCCTCGAAACACGGACAAATTCGCTAATATCAATCTGACTCCGTCGGGCAACTCGGAAACCTGCAGGGAGCAACAAGGAACATTCAGCAGTGTCAAAGACAGGAAAATAGTGATAGGTACGGAATACGGAGTACTGTCGATGATCCAGACTCACAGACCATCCGCCAAACCACCGCGATGCACATCTGGACGCCGCGACGTCTGTTGACTCGCTGAAATACAAGGGAGGGCAGCGCTGGTTGGAACCAGTGCAGTACTAAGAAGGTAAGGTTCCTGTATAATACTCCATCCCGCATGGGCACTGGGCGAAGGACAAAGGCCAGATCCACCCCTTTCCCCGGCGCTGGAGCATCAATATTGCGGGACCGTAGCCTACCTAAGGCTTATTCAAGGCCACAAACTTCACTAAACATCAAGTTGAGGCTTGTTGAGCAACCTGGGCAGGTTTGGTCTGGTGTCTCAAAGATCTGACAACTTCGGACGCACCTAGGCCATGCCCCGGTGGTCGACCAGCGCTAACTTTAGTCTAATGACTCTAATCCTGCCCTGAGCACTAACTTATCGCGAGTCCTCCTGCCAATGCCATAATACGAAACAGAGCGTGTACGGAGCAGAACGTCTTGTACGGAGTACAGAATACTCCGTAGGAATAGCTCTTTTTAATTCTTTTTATCCCCGTCTCTGCTGGGGACGCGTACCGAGTTCCCTTTGTTCTGCGCCGGCAACGATCCCGATTCCCGAATGCTCCTTGCGTGTGTACTGTTACTCATCGCGGACTGTGGAGACCGCCAAGACGATGAAGGCTGTTGGGTTCCGGTCCTACAAATAAAACATCAACAAAGTCAACGTCCGTATTCTTAGCGTAGCAAGTAGTACGGAGTATGATACTCTGTACTCCGTAGTTACTGAAGATAAGTTGTAAGCAGCGAAAGGTACCACACCATATGTTCGATATCATTCTCTGAGAATAATGGCGCAGACAAAACACAACCCGTGTTTCGGGTCCTCCCAAGTTCCAGCCGTACTGCAGATGGACAATGAGACAGGAGGCAGTTTATCTAAGCTCATGGAGAGTGATAGCCTATAACTTAGCCTTGTGCCCTGTAGCTACTATCACAAGTTTCTCTCTCTCGTCACTTCCCACATAATAATGAGGAATAATTATTAACTGTGAGGAGGAAGCACGGGCATCATCCGCCAAGCGACTGTCTTGTCGACTCCATCCTCAAGCCTCGATCGTAGCAATCACGAACCCTACATTCCAAAGAAGATAAGACGATCCACTTGCACGATCACCCCCTTTAACTGATCGGGAAGATACCCAGAGCTTAAATTTACCGCCTGTCGACGAGACGCTCGTTGAAAACCAGCCGACCTGGGCCCCATTACTATTGGCTCCCTTGTCGCATTACCCGCGTGCTGTCGGGGAGGGAAATCTGTCAACATACTCCGTATACCGGAGCTTCTAAGGGTGTGAACAAGAATTCATAAGGAACCATAGAGCTATCAGCCTCAATTAAAGGATTACACTGGAAAAGAAATGCTACTCGTCCCTCTCCCTCCTCTACTCGGAACAGCTGCAGTATGACATAGACACTGTCCCGTACTCATAGTGAGGACGCGTGTCTTCAATACAGTTATGCTGTACGGATTATACTGTAGAGTGTAGAAATGTCCCTGTATCAAGTAATACTCCGTACCTCGATACTGACCTGGGTGCTCTAAGGCATCGTTGTGACAATCTGATTGGAATCCGAATTGAGTCCGGGAATCCTTGGCGTTGTCTCTATGGGGAAAAAGCTACTCTGTATGTACAGATGCGCGCTTATCCCCCACCTTCCGCGCCAGGCAGCAATCATCACTCCTCCTCAACAAGACGAGTCAACGACTTCACCTTTGCAACCTGGATTGGTAGTCGTGTCTCCTGACGGTGTTACGGTATTGTTATCCCTCTCATACGCATTTGACGATGTGTTGACTGACCCCTACCAGCGGTTATGGGGGGTCGACGGTCACATACCAAATCCAGAGCAGGATGTACTCAATGTAAAATCCGCCATATCAAAGTATTTAGATGATCTCCTCTTCCACTGATTAGCTGGATTTTGGCACCTCCTCTGCCTCAATCTTACCACTCTTCACTACTAACAAAGCCTGCTGGTAGTGCGATGAGCGGCCTCCACAATGCTCCAATTGTGCTCGCAGGCAGATTGAATGTGAATTGGGGAGCAGACGCCTCTCCAGCTCCCATCGTCCTACACCAGCCCCCCTATCACCTGGGCTATCATCCTCAACAAGTCATCACAGCCCTGCTTCATCACTGTACGTTCCTTCGTTCACAGTGGAACCAGTGGTTACGACTCCATCAGGGCTCAATGTAAGCGATCTGGAGCTTCTGCACCACTATACCACTGTGACCTACAAGACCCTTCCATCGGGATCCCTTCTTGACCTTCACGACCTGTGGCAGACTCAAGTCGTCCAGCTAGGTTTTCAAAATGAATTTCTTCTCCGTGGCATTCTGGCGGTTGCTGCGCTCCATCTTGGCCATCTGTATCCAACTCGGCAGGAGGCCCTCGCGTTGTGTGCCACAACCCATCAGACTATCGCTCTGGCAGCCTTCCACGATGCTCTGAACCGGGTCGATACATCCAACTGCGTCGCAATCTTTGCATTCTCCTGCTTCATTGTCGTCTTGGCTTTTGCCGCTCCACGCAGTCCAGAGAGCAGTGGTTTTCAGAAAGATGTTTTTGACTGGTTCCACATGATTCGCGGTTGCAACTCGGTCCTGCAGACGCAGTGGGAGACAGTGTCACGCAGCTGTCTGGCTTCTCTGGTAAAAAAGGGTATGATCCACGAGGCCGCTGGATCGCACCGGATTCCAGACCATGACAGGGTGACGGTCCTGTTGCGGCTCTGCGCGTCGGTGCAGGACCGGGAGAGTGCCAACGCCTATGCCCTGGCCGCTCACGAGCTGCTCAATACATATACCCAGGTCTCGATTTTGACCGAGCGCAAACAGGACTTCGTACCGATAATCTTCGTCTGGCCCATTGCCATCCCGCAGCGGTATTTGGATATGCTGCGTGATCGACAGGCAGAGGCCATGATCATCCTCGCATACTATGCCGCGCTGCTGCAGCGAATTGATGACCAATGGTATATGCACGGCTGGGCACGGTACTTGGTCGCTCAGATAGATGCCGCCCTGGGAGAGGAATGGCAGGATTGGCTGGCGTGGCCCAAGAGCGTCACCGGCATTTCGTCTTTGTAAGCGATGTCGGAGAGATTACAAAGGTCTAGTCGGTACCTAGCCGGAAGCTCGAGCTGAATAATCAAGACTCAGATACCTCGGAGACAGTGGACCTCAAATATCTTCGTGGGGAGACGCGTTGAGAGACCCGAGACAAACCGGAGATTGGGGCAACTACTCCGTACTATCCTCACAATCCTGCTCGATTCAGACCGGGGCCAACCCTGCTTGCGGTTACACTCTATATATTCGAATCAGTGCAGACAAACGTTTGGCGAAACAATGTGAGCAATATCTCCCTAGATCCATGGCAATGCAACGAAGATTCTCAATGATCGCATTTGAGAATACAGATTTTAATGCAGCCACAAATAGCACAGATACCACTTGGAACTTCTTCTTAGGCATGTTGTGTTTGTTTCTGTTCCTGTAAATTCACGAGAAATTACCCAAGATAACGAGTGATACAAAACCGTATGTGTACGACATCAGGAGCTTTATCGAGTTATCTATGCAATCATAACAGTATATAGGGTTTTGTATGATCTCGGCTCTCGTACTCCACCTTCAACGGACGCCGACGCTTGGACCACTCTGGCCACGCGCAGATCGGCATCTGCAAGTCTTTCTTCAACCACTTGAACAAAACAATGAAGTCAAGGATGCAGCTAAAATAGTCAGCTGCAAGAATTGGAACAGAAACAATTGAAGTGGTACTACTCCGTATCCAGTTATCAGACTGCCACAATGACTATCGCACAGTCCTTCATAGGTACGGAGTACTCTTGGTGTTTCGGGCCCCTGACCCGGCGCCAAGCACGTACCTGGCTCCTATCTGAAACGCCAGCAGCAGGAAATATGCTTCACCTCTGGTTGAAACTCGACTTTAGCCAGGTCTTACGACATTGATGGAACTCCTTTTATGTCTCATCATGTGGATCGTGCAGGTTCGCACCACGCGTTCAAGATGGCTGTACTACGCAATTTGCCCTAACCTTGTCGGCTTGCGTTCCGAGTCTCCCTTTCCTTTTCTATCTTCTTCTACGGAGTATATCTTTTTCTTTTTCCTTTTCTTCTTCTTCTCAACTTTGTTTCTGTCCCCAGGGGGTGACTTGAGCCTTCTTCGCAGGCAATTTTCGTTTCTTCTTATAATTTTTGTCCCCTTTCCATTCTTGGGAGCAGGCAGCTCAGCTTGCTCTCTGTCTTTCTCTCTCTATTTCTTTTATTTTCGATACTTGATTTACCTATACATTCATTGAAAACAGACGCTGGTCGTCAAACTTTCTTTCTTTAAATCGAGCTACAATATTCTGTCCTCACGAGGAAGCGCGTGGATCAAGAAAGACAAGTCTGAACGCAAGAAGAAATATAGCTACTCAGCCGCCAAGGTTCCTGCAAAAATGGGCAAGATCGACAAGGTCCTTTTGACGTATGCTGGTGCGGATCTATTGTTTGTCCTCGGGGGCGTGCTCCTCCTGGTAGCCTCACTCGTGCTCGAGGGCAGGACTCATTCTGCTCCGACTCTGGACACTGCGCCAGATATCCTGCTCTTTAGGATGGTTCCATTCAAAGGTTCCTATTCCCGTTTTTCTCTTTCTCTCTGTTAGGACGAGGAAAGTAACTAATGGAATTTTACAGCGGCGGTCGTGAATGCTATTTTTGTGTTTATCACCTTCGCTATCTCCGTTCCAGGCCTGCTCATGACCGACAATCGCTTCTGGCTCAAACTTCAGGGCTGGTTGATCATCTTTTGCGCGATTTTTACGCTTGTCTTGGGGGTGGTCGTCTGGTTCGAGACCTTGAGGACTCGGGCGGAATTGGGCACTGTATGGGGGCAGCAAACGGCTGCCGTGCAGAGTTTGCTGCAGCAGAGGGTACGTAGGCAACATTTTCCCTGCCTATGTCGACCACAACTTCGGATTGGATATGAGATTGCATGAAGCAATAGTTTTGATAGGTCTGTATTGCTGTCTGGTTCGATCAACACTAATATTGTTTAATACACAGTTCGAATGCTGCGGCTACTTCAACAGCACGTCGCCTCCTTTTGTCGGAGATAGTGTCTGCACTACTCCCCTCGTTGCTGCCGAGACACAGGGATGCGTTGGACCGTTCTCGAATTTCGCCAATGCACTCTTGGATTTGATTTTCACGGCCGATTTTGGCATTGTTGGTTGGTTACCACCCCCGTCTTGCTCATCCGTGCCCCGTGCCTTTTCCTCTTTTTGTTCCCCATATCTGCTTTCTGTATTCCCTCCTTAGTGGACAATAAACACGAGCTGACAGTCGTGTCTCCGTAGCGGTTGACATGATCCTCCTCATTTGTGTCGCTGTCGTACTCAAGGACCGCAAGGAGAAGGAACGGTACCGCCTGATCGATGCAAAGGTTGGCTTTTCAGCCATCTGAATGAAACCGAAGAGAGGGGAGGAATTGAGCACGACCATTTCAATCGCACTGGTAGTATCAGGTTGAGGCTGAGATGGAGGATTGGGATTAATTTGAGTCTGTTAGATCCCGGAAGCCCTCTGGTTACTTATCTTTCTTTTCCACCTGCGCTTTATTGTCTGCCCTTTCTGTCCCTCTAGCACACGCGCTCTCTCTTTTCAAGTTAAAGATGGATGGATATTGGTTAACCTCGAGCCGTTCTATTAACCTATACATAGAGAATTGATGAAGCCAGTTTTGTTTGATGGCTTTAAAACTCCTCGTATCTGACATCCTGCCGAGACTACAGATGGCTAACAATATTTGTAAAAGCTGCAATTGACAATTCCTGCTACACAACCAATCCTAAGGTTCCTAATAATGAATGTATGACTGCCAAATTGCAGAGATCACGTGAGAAGCTGGATCTCTCCTGCCGTCAACATCTAGGAACAAAGCACTCCCGTGAAGCAGGCACTCACCCGAGACAATGAAGGGGATGGAATCAGACCGAAACTTGGCTTATATGGCTCTAACTTCTCATAATTCGGACGTTTTCTAACCATTGTCTTTAATATTACCAAGCTAGGAGTTCTACATAGATCAAATTCATCCTCTTCGTCGACACCTGCAATTCAAGCCCTGACCACCCAACTTACCATTGCTGCCAACTTACAACATGATGTCATTATCGCTGTTGCCACTATCACTGCACGTCTCTCGAAGGCTCGGTTTAGCTGCTATGGATCACTGTATTATCAACATGATCTCAGAGGTCGCAAAGGGATCGAAGTGGATGACACCTTTGCCATTGGACCTACAACTGGACGATCCTGGTTTGACGAACGCAGATCAGATCTCGACATGGATCGAGGCCCATGTAGGACTTGACCATCTTAAACATCTATCTAGTTGCTGTGCTGACATGACTTGCGATATTAGGGAAATCTCCTGGCGAAGTGATGAGTGCACTGGTGCAGAGAGAGAAGACGTGTTTAAAGGCCTTCTTTGAGACCCCTCGAGACTGCCAGCAGGGCATCTACAATGGTCCGGACGGCTATCATCCCACAAAAGAAGGCAAACTCGCTGTGCTGCAGGACTTCCTAAAGGTCGTCGATTTCATTTTGCCCAAACGCGACTCTCTGAATGCCGGGATCATCTGGCATAATGACCTGATTCAGACAATATCTTCGTTGACAGAGCCAATCCCTTCCAGATAACCAGTATAATAGACTGGCAAGCGATTCCTGTGAATCCGATGTTTCTTGCCGCGCATCATCCATCTCTCATAGATTACGATGGTCCGAAG
This sequence comes from Rasamsonia byssochlamydoides, assembly GCF_041956645.1. NCBI lineage: Eukaryota > Fungi > Ascomycota > Eurotiomycetes > Eurotiales > Trichocomaceae > Rasamsonia > Rasamsonia byssochlamydoides. The sequence continues at coordinate 528,475 of NW_027192387.1, read as the reverse complement.
CCAGAGGGATTCAAAAAGCCACAACTCCCCGAAAATATTCAGGAGTTGAACCCGCAAGGGAAGAAAGCAGCAAAGGCTCTCTTCCATGCACAGTCTCTGTGGGTCTTCTACGAAACCCAGGTCCAAAAAGAGGCGCCAGATCTGCTGCACGCCTTTCTCTACAAAGGAACCCTTCCATGCCAGCTCTTAGGGCTTATTGGATCCACTTTCGATGATGGGGAACCTCACATCCAAAAGCTCCTCGCGGACATCGCGAGTGAAGACGTATGGAAGACACTAGTCGGGACTGATGATCGTGGACAGCCGAAAATACCATGCCCTCTAGCATATTCACCCGATGAGTTAGAGAAGCAGGAACGGGAATACGCCAAATGGGAACGGGATATCGAACGGAAAGCCCAGATTCTTAACGAATCGGAGTATATACAGGGTGGAACGGAGCTGTTGCACCAGACGAGTATGACGAAGTGGCTCGGAGACTCGAAATCGCCAAGGAAAGATTCTTGGATCGTGAAGCGCGAACGCCCGCGGAAAGAGCACAATGGGAAAAGACATGGCCGTTCAAAGATGAATGACGAACTAGAAAGGCCATCACAGACGGCCAAGTATAGGACTAGATGCTGTACAAGTGGTATGTGGCAATGATGATATCAAACAATTATGCATGCTGTTGTTACGAGTGAATACCTGAGGCCTGGCCCTGGTACACTTAGTGAAATCAACTGCCTCATTCACTTATCTTCAGGCTCCGAATCGATTCACCATCCATCGTCTTATTCACTAAATCTGCCGGAACTTGCCTATATAGTTGTCCAGAAAATCCCACCTTCGTCTGTATAATCTCCACCATAATCACCGAGACCGAGTCATAACATACCTCTATATCATACCGTGGATATAAGATGTGAGTCGAGTGATCCCATTACTTTTTATTTCCCTGCTTGCTCTACACTATCTATGCTTGACTGCCTTCTGGTCTATTCCGTGAAGTCCTTTGCTTCATTTTCTTCTGTTGGAGATGATCTGACTCGTCGTGATTTCAGGGCCCAAAATATATATCCAACCACCTAATCTACTGTCTCTATATCCTTTTCAAAGGTACTGTTCTACTGGTTCTCCTTCAATCTTCTAGCGCTGAACCGTCCGACTCAGCCTGTCTGTCTCGGATAACGCGAACGGCATGCGTCTTCCCAGGGCCCCGTCAAACTCGCCTGAACTCAAATAACCTCAAAGAGGCAAATAGAAACCATGGGTCTGTCATCCGATACCGGCAAATGGGGATATAAAAAAGTCGACTTCTAGAAACAAACCGACCTGCAGTTTAACCATCAGTCTCCCGAGACAACTAAGGGGATGGAATCATATCCACCCTGGCAGGATTTGGGCTTATAATCAGCCTAGATTCTCATGATTCTTATCTTCTCCTAGCATCGTCTTTAGTGCTATAAAGGTACGAGTTTCGCCCAAAGTTGCAGGAGGAGACGTGGAGATGGGCAATGAATGCTACTATCCACGAACACTCTCCATGTCCGTCCCAGGCAGAGACGATGTATTCGGCCACTAAGTCAGAATGCGCGATATACGACGTGTCATCACTGGCGAAGAGAACTATGGAGGTTTCGCCAACATGCGGCGTTGCTTTGAGGCTGCCCACATTTTCCCACTGGCACTTAGGCAATCTTCATCGAGCATTGGATTCGCAAACGTTGCCATTATGTGCGAGGACGAATCTCAGACAGGCATCAATTCTCCACGGAATGTTCTCCTACTGCAGACTGATGTCCATGAATTATGGGATGATCATTTGATCGCGGTTGAGCTCAACAAGTCCGTCGAGTTTTGTGGACGAAAACCGATGAGTGAGATGATCCCTACATTTTATGTCTCGTATATGCTTCTCTTGCTGACAATGCGACTGTAGCCTTCCGAACAGGGAGCTACGGGAGCAGATTCGCGGCAATCCAAAACATCCGCCCGCTTGTCAAATTCGCCTCGACCCTCCAAGATCGAATTTCTCAGTCGATTCATACATGGAACCGCCGCAATGGTTCGATATCATTGGCCCACAGACAAAAGTCGGTATGAGTATCGACACGGCGCTGAAACGTCAAGTTGCATCCAGCTCAGGAACAGCTGCGGAAATACGAATTGCAAATGAACCGGTGTTTCTGCGCCCCACTGGACCAGACTCATCACGAAACATGCTCTTGTCAATCGGAATCATCCCTATTGATCAAGACCACCAACCAGGGATTATGGAGCTCTTCGACAAAAAGCGTGTTGACTTCGACGGCGAAACAAATGCCGTTGGGAACACTGAGAGGCTTGCTATTTTGAAAGAGTTGGGTGCATTGCGTAAGTCTCCTGAAGGGGGAGCTCATCCCAAGCTCTAGCACATCGGCCAAGCATGAATACAACCTTGGAACATTTAGGATCATCAGACCGACCCTTTCTGCGATAGGCCATTATCTGCGAGAGCCGAGAAAACAGCTACAAGAGCAGATCGACAGGCTTCGAGAAAGCCTCACCTTGGTACAACAGTGGCAACTCAGCGTGTTGGCGGAATGGGCTGGATACGAACACTCAATCAGAATTTGATCCTGAGCCTAGCCCCGTTTCCACTGCGCTTTGGTTGTCCAAAAAGCATGCCCTGAATATAGAATGGCTAGGAAGTGCGAAGAGATTCGCCCATTCCTAGAAAAAGAGGATTTGGCAGGGGTTTCTGTTGAAATTGCTGGCTCATGAGCATTCGAACCTCCGAGTGTGCACAGATTGATGTTCACCAGCTGCATCCTGTTTGTCGAGGCCTGGACCTACCACACGGTATCATCGATGTACTCCTCAAGTGGCATTTTGAGAAATGCGCCCTAACAGCATACCATGTGGTACACCTCATTGCAATATCTGCCAAAGGCCCGTTTCCATTCAAAAGAGAAAGGCGGTTTATGAACCCGGTGGAAGACCATCTCGCAATACACTCTCGGTTAAGATCTTGCAAAATGGCCAATCCCACAGTATGTATTATTCCTTGAATGTATACTACTAGGACTAACAGTTATCAGTACTTTAACGTGCCAGCAATTCAGTTCGAAATACAGAGACTGACCCCCACATCGCCGGAGACGTCCTAACTCGCTTGCACGAAACCTACTCTCTGGGCAAGGCACTTGCAACCGCAGCAGCATTCAGAGATGCGTAACTGCTGGGAAGATTGTTACTTTCCGAGTGCGTGTTACCATGGTACTCGTGAGGCAGGTGCATATCTGCAGGCCGTCTTGAAGACCTGCTGTCAATCTCCCGCAATCTACCGTGCCACAATGTGAATGCAAGGATATTCAGACACCAGTACGATGCAACTCACCTATATGGATTTGACGGCATATTATGACAAAGTTCGAGCGTTGTCAATTGGTTGTGAATAGGTCAACTTAGTCTTGAGAAGAATGCCTATTTCGATTCATGCCGCCTGACGAATTTTTTTACCCCAGAAGAACGAACAATCTACCGTGCAAAAATGAGCATTCGGAGCAAGAATTAGGTTACTCATGATCAATCAGACTGATATACCCTTCCTGGCTCTGCGGACTGGTGGCCAGAAGGCTACGACTACGAGAAGCACGGCTTTGATGTTAATCCTCAGCACAAAGAAGCTTTTCAAATGGTTGAAGTTATACAGCCAGTCACTTGTCAGGGTGAACCTATGCAAAAAGCTCCAAATGACACCTGTCGGGACGTACGTATAGAGCACGATGGAGAGTTGGCTAGTTTGGTGGGCGTACCACCTAGACAGATGCGCAAGCAGGATTATTGCGGACTTTCAGAACTTCCTAAGAAGTATTAGAAGTATCACAGCAGCATCCCATCACGAAGTACCAGCTCATTGATTCTATGGATCTGGTGATCTTTGAAATTCCTCGGGAAAATCAGCTGCTGGTTACCGCTCACAATACGACCGATCCAGCTCGCAGGAAGTAATCCAATATTGAGCTTTGGAAAAGGGGATCGTTGGCCCGCGAGAACCGGCTTTGGCCTTGGTTACAGAAGGGTAAGTCGGCGTCAACCTCCGCGACTGCACAAGGATCGACCTGCGACAGCACAGCGGCTCGCTTCGGTCTGCTCTTTTGAAAGAGCGGACATCTTCGACCGAGGAAAAGCTGGCGAAACAGGTTTGTTGGGACGAGGTCGTGACCGTTTTCACTGTCGACCGATGGATCGATCCGATCAGACATGTGTATGGGTAGCCTACACTTGACTCCCCGTGGGATGACATCCTCAAAAGCGTGGAAAACGCATTGTAAGTGCCATGCTGTTTTCCAAACCATTTCTCAAGACGTTTATAACTAATTTGAATAGCGCATCATGCCTCAGCCACTGGCACCTCAACATCCGGAGGCAGGATTACATATAAAGACCACGAAGAAGTATTGGAATCATACAACAAATATGTGCGATTGACCTTGTAAGCGATCCTAAACAGACAGACCTGACCTAAGAGTTATGACTGATGCCTCCTGATGCTGGGAAGCAGAATGGATATACACAAAAAAAAAGTGCACTAGCAACCGCTAAGATCCTACTCCTACCCAGTGTTATACCCTTGAGCATGGATTTGATCTTTTGGTTGGACAATACTATTACTATGGCGACCCTGTGCAGACCGTTTTTGGTCTTGTACCTGATTAACCAATAAAGTAACTATTTACCTTGGCAATCAATCTCTGAGGTGATGTCTCAAGACGAGTCAAGAGTACTGCGAATTCAAGGTCGTTACCTGCGTGGAGTTCCTCAGGCCGCAGTTAACCTCGAGAAGGATTGTATTAATATTAGAACAACATATTGGCTTTGGCAATGCTGGGGTTTTAACTACATTTTCCATCGCACTTCAACCCCAATGGTGCCGATATAAGGAATCCGAGGAAATACTGTACGCGATTAATAACCTCCCGACGAAGTATATCCCCTGCGCAGCCTGCCGGATATTATTGCATGCGTCATGCGCCGGACCTAGAGGATCCAAATATGAACTGCTCTCACAGCCCAGGGACTTATGGATGACCGCCTCTCGAACCTGAAATATGGATTCAATAAGACAACCTACTTTGCAGTGTCCTTTCATCCTGACGACTGTCATGTTTTTGCTTTCACCGTACCTGGCCTCGGGCAGTTGCAACCTACACGAATGCCTCAGGGATCGCGCACTGCAGGGCTTACCATGTCCGAATTGATGAACATTGCTCTTGGACCGATTCCTGAACCTAACTCAGAACCTTCTCTCCGCCTGTCTGTTTCTACATGGATGACATTTTTAGTAGACATGGATCATTCAATAAAACCTCAGTGGCGTGGCATTTCACATCCCATCATACACACTGCTAGGTTCCTGGGATATTTTTGAAAAATGCATCTAACAACACAGAACATGTTGCAATTGAATCAGAATAAACTCCAGGAACGGAATGCCACTATCAACAAGCGCAATATGCATTTACAAAAGCACACTATCGCGTTCTCATGACTGTGTTCCGCCGACAGACGTGCGTATCGCACAAACCAGCATGTTTTTCGTCTTAACTCTTCATGCAATAGTCTGCAATCCTTCAGCAGTTGCCAGCAGCAGCAACCATAAAGCAACAATTAGTGACCGAGCAGATCGATTCGTTATTATCAAATTGGAACTCCCGAGATCCCCCAAGCTTTCACTTCAATTCTCCGTCATAAAATGAATTACCAAACAAGCCATCCAATTCGACCAGGCTACCTGGGACAAGTACGACAAAGTGTGGGTCAAGCGAGCCCTATTCGAATTGACTGGACCCAGGAGCAGCAGGCATGCCATGACCAAACCAAGCTCATGCAAGAAGCCCACGACACGAGGTCGCTCGTGTCAGGAACTACGAATTCAAGGCAAGACAAGACGACAACAACATCTACCTACCGATCAGCGATTTGATTTGATTTGGGCGAAATTTCGGCTGCTTCGTCCTCCTCTCGCTCCTCGTCGCTGCAGAGTGTAATCTGCAAAAACTGGGCGACTGTCCTTGCATTCGTGTCTGTTTCCTTGCTGGTTATGTTCGGTATTGGCCGCTTCTTTTGCACCTCTACGACAGAGCGCCTGTTGAAAAACAATCATAATCGGTTGAGTTGGTTCCGATATAATACCGTTCATTGTATGGTCGCATCACGAGGTCCTGATCATGATGAATGTCAATCAATCCAGATGATTAACTCAATCCTATCCTACATACACAATCGACAATCGACAATCGACCTTCATGAAATACAGTCCTTGAAGAGTGGAATCTTTTTCTTTGGCTCGTTCTTTTTAAAGAAAAAAAAAAGGAAAGAAAACAATTTCTTGTTTCATTGAAGATGTCAACTGCATCGGCATCTGCCTCTGCCCCTCCAATATACAGCCGTAAAGCCGCTTCGTTGAAATCAATACACATCTGTGGGATAATACTACTTGCATCTATCCTCTGACTCCATTATTTATTTCGCAAGCCATTGTCGGCCGCTTTCGACGCCTAGCTAGGACAGAATCGCATAGTCAAAGTTCACGATTACCCACTCGTTCAACACCCGCCAGCTTGCAAACAAAACAATCAACCTTACGAAGTCGATCCCAAGCCTACTAACCTTGGAACTCAACGCGATATCCTGTCTGTCCTGTCATGTCTGGTGACTTCAATCCGAGAAGTAATATCGCTATCACAAAAAGAAGGAGCGGAAGGGAGGGAGGGAGATGGAAACAGAGCAAGAATACATTCTTCCAGTGTTTTTTTACCCATCTTTCTTTCTTAGGAAGGGAACATATATCACATCTCTATCTTGTCCTAGGGACAGGCTTCTTGTACCCCAAAACCGTGGCATTATCTAGCCATTGCTACTGGCGGAATCCGAACTGGACTGGGAAAAACAGATCGCCACCAGAAAGTGGACTGTCGTGGCAGCTGGTGTTGTAGGTATGTAGAAAAAGAATCCCCTCTGTTCTTACTTACCTGCTAACAACCAGAGCAGAGAAATTGAGTGACCCAATCTCGGTCTATTTCCCACACATGGCGCGGTCAACGGGTGGTGGCGGGAGGATCGGGAGGACGTGGTCAGTCATCGAAAGGCCTTATTACGTATATACATGTACATACATACATACAGGCCATGCCATGAAAGACTTGGGCCGGCAGGTGCAAAAGGAGGTCTGGAAAGTGATGGTAAAGTGCTAGTGTTAGAATTATGGGATTGCTCATCGTACTTAGTTACCATTAGATTTAAGCTTCCATCAAGTTGAGATGTTGAGGGGGTTTTCATTCTTTTTTTTCCCCCTTTTTGATCCTTCTTGATCATTTGTTGGCGGACGACGCTGATAGCTACGAAGTTCGGATTCACCAAGAAAAAAAAAGAATCGACGATGAATATCGAGACCCGACCCAGAATTAATTGTTGGAGACGTGCTTCCAAAAGTATTAATTCGTGATTGCTCCTAAGGGCCGTTCAAGAAGTGAATTCATCAGGGCAAACAGACTAGGAACTTACGCAACAAGCCTAGGCATCTATCTATCTATTATCCATAATCAAACCTGCAAAACTCAGATAAGATAGAAGAAAATACGAAAAGAACTAAGGGGAAAAAATAACAAGATAAAAAAAAGTAAAACGGCAAAAAAAGGACTACATACAACAGCATAAGTATGGTGGTGCTCACCACCTCACTATTCTTCACCTGAACACCGAGCACTTACAGATTTTCGCAATCTCATTGCCAACAAAGCAATGCTTGATACGCTCTACAGCGTCTTCTTTGCCACGCCATTTGCCATCAACGTCTTCTCCACCTTTTCCAAGGCTGCAAACGCTCTTCCGCTGGCCGTCACGCTATTGTAAAGAAGAACTAGGACCGTTAGCTGCCGCGATTCGATTAACGCCATCTTACCAGCCACAACACTTACTCGAAGGAATCACGATCCAGAAAGCGTTCATAAAGACGAAATATCCCCAGAAATATGAAGCTTCCGGTCTCGAATATGATAGGTCTAAAATGTAATGATCGAACATGCTGGTCGCGTAGTATAACACGTCGCCGTAGAGTTGCCCGAGTGAAACGACCGCTTGGAGGGGATATCGGAGGGAGTGGTTCGTCGTGATCATGGAGGCTACGATGAAGGACAGTGGACCCCAGCAGATGGCAGTAATGGTCTCCATGCACAGCACAAACGCGTTCTGCGTCTGGTATCTGGAGTCCGACAACGAGTATTCCTTCCATAACTGTCCAAACAAGTCCTGCATGCTTCCCATACGCCTGAAGTTGTAGGCATAGTATCCTTCGAGGAAGAGGTGTATGCAACCGCCTACATTCCATTAGCGATGCCCAGCCCTCAAGCACCACCAACCTGGGGCGCCATACACAAAACAAACCACATAATCGTCCACAAATCGCTGGTCGATACCTGCGGCCTGACTTTCATCACCACCAAATACGTAACCGAGAAGATCGCTGCGCATCCTGCCGCAAACATCGACACCAGAGTCAATGTATCCCACTCATTGGCAAGGTAACCAACTATCTCCACGTCGATTGGGTAGTAGGGATGAGCGGGCAGCTTGGTCGCGTTGGAGGACATTTCGAGGGGTTTGGAGGGAGGCGTGTAGGTCTGGATGAGATTGAAGATGAAATCCTTTACCTTTGTATGGTATAGACACCTGAAAATAATACACGCCGATGTTCGAAGCTAAGGATTAGGGGTGGTTCTGTTTGGGAGGGATGCTTGAAGAGGTGAAGACAGGGTGGCAACAGGCGCTAATGCAATGAATCCACCAGCCAACAACTAACCAGCCGGCGTGTGGCTTAAGTACGGCTGAGCACAGCTTGGAAAGGGGTTATATTGTGAAGGGGAATGGATAATGGGTAGTTACCTACTGAGGTAATTGCTTAGGTTTTGTTAATGGTTGGTTGGTTTGGTTTGGCAGGCAACAATCTATAACTATGTAAGGTGTTTGGCATTGCAATCGATCGATCCATTTGCCGACTTCATGGTGGGCAGAGAAGAGGGAAAATTGTCATCAAGAATAGAAGATAGAAGATAAAAGTGGTACTATCTTGCAGAGGGAGAGCAAATGAATAAATAGACAGATAGATAGAATTAAAAAAAAAAGAAAAGAAAAGAGAGGGAAAAGATGTGAAATAAAGTGCAAAATACTTGTCCCATTATACATACCTACATAATGCGACAGACAAGTTGGATAGGTACGGTAGGTCTGGACTTGATGTCCATCACAGATCCAGTTACATATAGATATACATACGCAGACATATGCCATCAGTGGAACGCCAGTCAATGTCAATGAAGGGAAGGAGCTTGCATGGTTGCATTTCTCCAAGCATAGTACCTCTCCCTCAGATAGAACGAACATCTTTGGATACTTCTTGCCAGTCGAGAACTGGCCATACGCTCACGTCTCTGTCGCAGTATCATCAGGGTCAAGGACATACATTACCCGCTCTGAGTCGACAGGAAAACTGTCCCTGTACTTACTGCATGTCTTGCCGGGAGGTACAGCAAAATGTACCCAACGATTCTGCTGGCTGGCATGTCATGGGCCACTGCTGAATTGCGGATCGCTCCTGCTGTTATAATTATACCAATGAACCATCATAGATATTTATCATCAGTGAACATGCATGTCATTCATTGGCATAGTCTATATTCACCCACATATTCGTTCCTACACTTAACTAAAACCCACTAACACGACATGCTCGAATTTCAATTAGCACAGCCTGCCTCTTGCTGAAAGCGCAGATATCCATCCGTATTTCCATATATTATCCATCCAAGTATCAATCAATCCGTCCGTCAAACCAAAACTACCTTATCTATTCATCGAACAGCCAAACAGCCAGCTGCCAATCAATAAATCATCTCGCCACAAACTCCATCTCTCTACTCGGATCAATCGACAGAAAGGCTTCCAGATCCATGGTCGAGAAATCGAAATTCCAGCCCATATCTGCCTGTGTGAAGTCGACGAGGTCGAGGTCGTCCTGATTATTATTACTATTATGGCTATCCGTACTCGGGACAGTGTCGCTGATACCGACGCCGCCAATCGGTATCGGCATTCGCATCGTCATCAGGTTTTGGCCTAGGGAGGTGAAAAATGCGGAGGGGTTGTCGATTTCGATGTCGATGTCGTGCGCTTGCGGTTGTGGTTGATGAGGCAGTGTATCTGGCTGTGCATTAAGCTCACTGAAGCTGACTGCTTGCTCGTCTTTGAATCCATCCGGACTGCTTTCCAACCCAACGACATCAGCCCCCAAGCTAGGGAACACCGATTGGAGCATCTTCTGTATGGCCGACATCGTGGACGTAACCTGGGTGTAGAACTGATTCCGGGGCAGCATCGCGGCCAGACATCGCAAGCCAGATTTGACCCACGGGAGGTGTTTGAAGGCAGATTCTTTGTTGTGCATCATGTCAAAGGCTAGAGTGAAGCAGGCGCCTTCGAGGAAGAAGGCGTGGTATTTGATTTCCTAGAAGATATAGCAATTGTATTAGCTGCGTGAATATGTTGACAGACGGGATGTGCCTACCCTAACGAGCTTGTTGATTTCATACGCCTCAGAAAGGTACCGGATAGTGCAGCGCGCGGCTTCTAGACAATACTCGCACGCCTCATCCAGCCACAGCGGTGTCGCTTGCTCACCAAATGGCTTCTCGCCGTTTTTGGAGATAGACTGTCCGTCTCGCCATCTAGCTCGGAATACGAGAAATGGGCGGAACGTGAGTAGAAGCAGGTTATGATATACTTGAAGTCGTCAGCCAAGTAGAATGTGAACGGACGAGACGTGCAACCTACGCAACAATAAAACCGTCTGACACACACCCAACTCCCCCGCCTTCGGCGACGATTCCAACCCAAAATTCATCACATCACACAGTCGCTGCGAGAAGACCTGCAGAGCTCGACGGATCTCCTTCGCCGCTTTCCACATCGGCAACAACGATTCGTGACGCTGACCGTAAATGTTCTGCGCAGATTTGCACATGATCCGCGACAGCTGCACCAGGGCAAGGAGAAAAGGCTGCTCGGTTGGATCAGGGATGCTGATCTCGTTTTCCGGTATGGAGCTTGGTCGGCCAAGGCCCAGACATATCCAACTGTCAACTCAACACGATCAGCATGCATGTCTTTGAGCTACAACCTCCGAAATCACCTTTCGTAAAAGTAAAGACTCCAAAACGTCGTCCTCTTCTGCTCGACGTCGTCTTTTGATCGCTCAGCTTGGAAATGCGTGTCCTTGTGCAGTCCAGCTGCCAACGCCTTCCGAACGGCGGTACCCAGATGCAGATAAGAAGAATTCGGCCTCGCCCTTTCGGACTGGTAATGAGCGTATTGAGAAAGTCAGCGACCTACAATCAGGACGAAAATGATTAAGGCAACTTATCATCATCAACGGAATCTGGATCGCCTGAAGATTGACAAGCTCTTCAAACTTCGCTGCATTTGCCTTTGCTTTCTTAAACAGAAATTCCGCCCGCTCCTCCTCTTCCATCATGGCAGCTCCGCTGGCCAGGATGAGAAGCATGATCGTAACGTCTGGGCTTTCCAAGGCCATTGTCCGCGGATCACTGTACAGCTGCTCCAATCGCCTGCGATACTCTTCCTTCGGGGCAAACGGCATTAAATAGTATGTGGTCGACAGATACCGTTCCAGATACTGCGAGGCCAGAGACGGATGGATGAATATCAGACCGGAATCATTCGTCGACGTGTCTTGATTCCCGGCCAGGTCTCCGAAAAACAGGCGACGATGGCTAAACAGATCCAATCCTGGGCCCGCTTCTTCTACTTCGCTGCCAGCAGGCTCTGGCACATCGCCTACGCCTTCGACAAGCTGGCGGTACATCAGTTGCATCAAGGAAAAGTTGGATGTTGGCCCGTAGTACAGCTGGATGATACAGGAAGGCGATGCCATGTGTGTTGCTGCAACGCTGTGGTGGAGGATATTTCTACTGGGACCTGAGGATTTGGACTGCGCCGTCCCTGTTGGGTCCAGAGAAAGCGGACTGTCAGGGCTTTTCGAGGATATCAGTTCGTGTTTCCGTTTGCGCTGACGCACGAAGCCTCTGTAAATACATTCCGCTTTCCTCTGCTTGCAGTGTTTGCAGGGCTCGCCGCCATCGCATCTGATCTTTCTCCGGCGGCATTCTTGGCACGCCTTGGAGATTCGCCATCTTGGAGTCGAATCTGTGGTGGTTGTGGTGGTTTCATCTACCATGTTAGGTCAGCTGGCAATCAGGTCAAAACAATCGGTCTGACGTTTGGACGTCAGTCATGTCGACTGATGAAGCAAAAACAGAGTCATTCAGAGAAATTTCAATAACATCCAAGCTCTGCCACCAAATCCTGGACAACCATCAGCAATCCCAGGCGATGAGTTCGAAAAGAGTTCACGTGACTGGTGACGGATTACGTGAGAGAATTCCGCTGCTTGGTCAGCACAGCGTCTGGCCGCTACAGATCAGCTGTTGATTGGCTGGCTGATCTATATAGATCAATTGCTTTCATGTAGTGGACGGTTTTGCTCTCATTTTCCTCATAGGGTGTTCTCCCTGAGGTCAAGCTGTTTTAGGGAGATCGAAATGGTGCCATTACGCCGGTAGATATAAATTTTGAGGCATCGCTGGAGCAAAACACCCTAAGATGAAGAGGGAGTCATCTCCCCAGTGGATGGCCTCAGTGTGTTCAAAGCTCCTAGAAAGAGCACATGTATACTCCGTAGGTACCTGAGGAGAATTAAGAATTACCTAGGTATCGACGAGGCTGTTTGTTTATCGTTATCGGGTCCTCTCCATGCACGCTGTCGAGTGGACCATTCCATCCTCGACCGTATTCCGTCAGGTCGATTCGATGCGCCGACCTTGCAGCAAAGTTTCACATACAGCAGTATGCCGCGAGCACTGCCTCGAGAAAGACCATCAGATGGCCATCATCACATCACGTCATCATCATCATCATTCTGATTGCGATTATCGTTTCATGCAGCGGCGTCACGTCGTTTCATGCAGCTGACGCCGCTGCAACGTCGAGTCCGCACCGAATCAGCATCGTGCCCGCGCCTCATCCCTAACAGTCCCATGCGTGGCCAGCATCTGGCAGACGTAGTCGTTCGTCTTGTCCACGTATCGATGGCAGATATGATTGGTTCGGTTGACGTAAGTCTATCAAGGGTTTGTCAGCTGGCCAGGAGGGGAATGGATGGTGATATCTATCGAATTGGTTGTTCTGGTCCGTGTTCTAGCTATTCGTAGTGGCACGATCTCGTGTGCTTTGAGGAGCCTGCCGCCATCTCCTGCAAGCGACGATGGTCGTTTTGTCTTCAGATGTGTGTAGGTTTCGCGTCAGGCCTGTCCACTACTTTGACGGTCCGGATCGACGGTCCTTCAGCATACTCTTGCGAAGTCTCTCGTAATACCAGTCGACTGGAGCAGGCGGGGAACGTGGCGACGTGGAGTGGATCGCGTTCAAAGACGGCAAAAATGATGACGCCAACCGGGGAATGTCCACGACATCTGCGGGAAGGAGCTGGAGCGGCATATTCTGATCGGTCGATCGATCGATTATCAGTTCGTTCGTGGGAAAACACTCAGATAATGCTATTCTGGTCTGGATGTGGCTTAATGATGTGCCCGTGATTCGACCGAGTTAACCGTACCTGCACTAAGGGGTTGTTTTCAAGATTACGAGAGATGGAGACGCAATCTCATCCTCCCTCCCAGCCAATACAACAGCAGACTGCGACGCGGCAATACTGCAACCTGCTGGTGGGGGCATCTTGAAACATGTTTCATCTTCCAGCGATGCAACGGTCCACCTGCATCGGCGATCCGATCTGAGTCATCTGACGAACTGATAGCAAATTTAAAACACGATTGGATTAACTGTGATAAGAAACCACATGCTAATTACATACATTATCGATTACCCCACTATCTATAGTATCTGCAATACAGTACAGTAACATCATATCAGACAGTAGTAACATTGTATCCTCTCGTGATGCTACATTCCTGTCTACTGTCATACAAAGACGAACAAGCAGACTAGAGTAGACACACCACTACTAGCCGGACCAAGGGGAAATAATTCGTGATGGCCTTGATCAAGTCTATTGATACATGTGATTTTTCGGGCTTCACTCGTGACAAAGGAGGCGAAAAAGAACAACGCGAGTCCGAAAAGGAGAAGTGTAAGTGACACACGATAAAAGAAATAAACAAGGCTCGCGGGTCGAAAAAAAAACCTGCCTGCCAGAGGTCCATCCGCACATGCTGTTCATTCACCCGGTGTATGAAGTGTGGATTTGAATTAGAACGAAAAACGGGGATTCCAGTCAGTCCGTGCGTAGTGATCCGGTCTGGTGACCAGGTGTAAGATCCAAGGACAAATGCTCTTCGCTTGAAGGCAGAAGAAAAAAATCGCCATTACCCGATCTTTGAGATGCGCCGTGTATTGAAACATAAACCTGCCAATGCAACGCCACATTAAATGATCAAGAGGAAATAAATGGTAAAATAAAGGATATAAAGTCACAGGCGGAATAGTCCGATCGTTCGGAACCACACCACGGAAGAATGTGCAAGAAAAAAAAGCTCTTGTTGAGAAGGTCACCGAGCAAGAAAGAAGAAAAAAGAAGCAGCTCGAGGCGTGAGTTTTTTTTTATTTTTCAAACTTGGTCTGGCCGCCTCCGACACCAGCACCACCACCACCCTTGGGGCCCAGCCAGACCAGTTCGATAACGCTGTGGCCGTCCTCATATTCTCGCGTGTAGAACTGGTGAACATTGTCGCCAATGACGACGGCTTCCTTCAAGAGGTAGCGCTCCTTGGTGACACCTTCCTGCTCCTTGGGACGCAGAGGGCCCAGTCGCTGTTCGTACCCGTGAATATCCTCCTCCCAGGTCTTCTCGGTGTGGTCAAAGTTGATCGCATCATCCGGGGTGTTTTCATCGTAGGTGTACTTGACGATGGAATAGCCGTTGGTAAGAACCCAGAAAGAACGGATCGACCCGCCCGTGCTGTTGTTGATAATTTCCTCTTGATCGAACACCCAGCGGCGAAGCACGGATCTCCGGCCTGCGGCAGCGGCAACGGTGCTCATCTTCACCACGTCCTTGGTGTACCAGCTGCCCCAGTGGTGCAGGGAATCGATGCGTCGACCCGACTCGTACACACCGTCCGGCTCACCGGTCACGTCCATCTGGTACAGCGACGGCCACAGCGTCAGAGGGGTGTCGCCGAACCGCTCAATGCACTGACCCAGCTTCTGGTCACCCGGCTGCTCTCCCCAGGACTGGCATTCTTCGTAGTGCTCCATCAGGGTCTCGAGCAGAGGCCGAGAGACAAAAACGCCAGCACCACCGAAAGCGATGTGTCCGAAGGTGTCAACCTGCCAGCTAGCTTCGGACAGAGCGCCAATGTAATGTTTCTTCGTCGGGTCAAACAACGTCAACTGCTTGGCAACGGACGCGAGCGATGGGAAGAACGTGTCGTCATCGATGAAACTAACCCAGGACGTGTTGGGACGCTTCGTCTTGATGTGGTTGGTGAAAGCCTCGACCAGACCAAAGTAACGGGCCGTGAATTCCAGGGGGGAGGACTCGATGGTCACATCCAAACCACGGGAGCGGAAGTACGTCTCCTGCTTCTTAAGATCGTCATCCGACTCCGGGACGAGGACCAGGATTCCGGCCTTGGTATCACCGTAGGAGTACAACAGCGCGGGCAGCAGACGCTCGAGACGGTCCACCGTCGTGGCCAGGCCAAACAGAATCATGGAAGTCTCCTCCACATCATGGTCCGCGGCGACGTCGACATCGATGACGGGCGGGCATGGGAGAGTCGGGTCCTCATTTTCTTCAGAGACAACCGTGCCACGCTCCAGAGCCCGGAAGGGGGGCAGCACCGGCACGTCAATTTCTTCCATCGAACGGAACTCTGCGTCAGCGCTGACGTGGTGAGGACGGAAGTAGGCACGGGTGTAGTTCTTGCGCATCAGCCATTCGTTGAAGGGCAGCGGAGGAGCGGTAGCGGGATCGATTTCGCAGGACGCGGAGAGTTTCTGGGGTTGCATCGGGGACTGGGCGGGCGTGTTGCTGGTGCTGCCGCTGCTGGCGATGTGATCGATGGGACGCTTGAACCGCAGCAGGGCGGCCCGGTCATAGCGGTCGACGCACCAGAAAAAGAAGACAATGGAGAAAATGGCGATTAAGGGGAAGAGCGTCTTCACCCGGAGAGGTGGCATCTTGACCGGTCTATTCAAGTAGGATGACTTGGAAATCATCAAGCAAAGGAACGTCAAAGTAGTATAGAGAATCCACGGTGATTTCTGTGCCCGTCACAGCTGTAGTGGAGTAGGTGGTGGCTGGAGGCCGGACGACGCTCGGAGAAGGCAACAGACAAGTAGGTAAGGAACGGAATTGGCAGAAACGCCTGTGGTAATGGATCAGGTATGACCAAGAGAGTGGCTGCGTCGAGACCGGCGACACTGTCAAGAAAACAAGCACGACAGGAACAGCGCACGCACAAAGAGAAGAAATCAAGAGAGAAAAGAAGAGGAAAAACGAGAACACGGAGAGTCGCGGTGAGAGGGTGAGAGGGTGAGAGGGTGAGAGGCGGGAGGGTGGGGGGTCTAAGGGGAGGAAGAGGAGGAGAGAGAGCAGCGATTCAGGAGAGCGATGGAGATGGAGACGGGATGGAGACGGCGAGGTGACGGGCCACGGTAGTTAAAGCGCTCGTGCCAGCACTCACTGGGATGGTAATTGGCCCCTCGAGATTAAGCACTAAACGATTGTGCGATCGGGTCGATGCTTAATTGTTCGTTCGCGGTGAGAAGGAGGTCTGGTAGGCTGCTTACTCCGTATTTGTTTTTTTAGGATTGTTGTTTTTGGGGGGAGAGGGATGAGGACATCCACAAGAACAATGACATTACAGTGCAGCATAAATTTACCAGGTAGGATGCCTCGATGCAGGACTGCTGCTCATCTGGATCAGCACTGTTTTTGCCATCCGGAGAGGCAGGACGGACCTTCGCTCCGTTGCACGGGCGGGATTGGCCGTCCGGAATGGATCTGCTGCGATGGCGCATCCCCTGCTCCACCACCGCATTCCCAGAGGCCTCCCTCCAGCAGTAACTCGCACAAGAGAACGTTTCTATCTTGACAGCTGAGAAATATCATTATTACTCCGTACTCCGCACCATACGCATCTAGATACGACAGAAAAATCCAACACGAGCACGACTGGATGGTTGCCAGCGAGCGTGGATGTGTCGACGAGCCGGTGGATGCCCTCGACCCGTGTCCGTTCCTGGCCCGCGCTGATCAGCGGCCCATCACATTGTACAGCCGTACGGAGTAATTAGGAGAACAGCACACATGCTACGAGTATTTTTCTTTATCAACGTTGCAGCTGTTTTGTTCTGAATTCCTTCCGTTCCCGTGTCTCGGGAAGAGCAGGTAACGTGAGTAGTAATACTCGTACGTTGAGACAAGAAATCCACGATAAATTGAACGCCACTGGCAGCCTGGTCAGGAATGCTCGCGGGGGGACGGTCTCCAGCGACGTCACTGTGCCCTGTAACCAAGGACTGCAATCCCAGCAAGTCGGTGTGCCGCAAAATTCAATTTAAAATTACATCCGTCAATCTCAAGGAAACGAAACCCGGCCCAGAGGGGTTCGGTGGTTACAGCTGCAGCAACCCATGGTTCTCCCCAGCCCACCCTGTCCACTCGTCCACTCGATCCACTGCGATCGGCAGACGAAGTGAACTGGTCGCACATGGTTAATTTGGTAATTCCATGCTGACTGAGTAGTAGTAACTAACTCGCGAGGTGGATTACACAGCACAGCACTGCGTTCCTGCTTAACGGATGAGGCGTGCTGTCAAACAGAGCAGTTCCAAGCCACCGTTCTAGAATTGTCCAATAATGGACCACTTATACTCTGTACGGAGTAGTTGATCAAGCTGAGGTTCAATTGACATAGACGAAAACGACAAAAAGACGACAGCTAGGTAGATTTCAGCTGTGGCTGTGTGTTCCGACCCGCGGTCGGGGAGATGATTTTCCAGCGTCAAAAGGGGATCCCGAAGATTGCCCGGTCGGAGAGGTGGATTCCGCCCCTGATCATCATTTAATCTCCTCATCTCACATAAGCTCCTTATTAGTCGTGCTGATCTGATTAGTTCTACAGTGGTCAACCTCACCTCATTAATCTTATTCTGCCAACAGCCCGAAAGAGTAATACAATCTATACCTAGATGATTAAATTCTACACAGGCAGATCAATATTAATCTACCAGCTTGTAACAATAGTTCATCGATTTTAGCTGTCTAGAATGATGACTGATGACTACCCACTGAACGGTCTAGAAGTTCTCTTCACTTCTCTAGTGGCGGTGTTTTAGTTAGACTGAAACCATTCTAGAAGCTGAGAGCGAAAAAGCAGAACAACACATGATATTAACGCGGATATGTCAAGAATTTGGGCCAAGCATCACCGTAACAATGAATTGTGCATTCCCTTCATCTATTCGTAAGTGGCTTACAAAGGGTGACATAAGCAAGACACAAAAATAACAACACCCATCGTTAGCCACTTGCATAGTTTGCCGCCACCACACCACCAAATTCGGAGTGAGCTGAGCTGAGCCACTCGAGGCTGATATCGACCGCACAAGGATAGCATACTATAACTTAAGAAAAAAAAACCTCCTGCATAAAAATAAAAATTCCGGAAAACCGCATTGAATAAAGCGAGTTCACCTGATGTGCTCTCTCACCGTCCGTGTCTCATATAGGTAGAACTATTCCTCTACACCCGTACCTACCTAGGTAGGTAATTATATACAGAATTTCAAGCACGTTTTGCGTCGACTTCACATTAGATCCAGACCCAGTTGGTTTCACCCTGTCGATCCTGTCTAGATCATAGATGCTTCTTTTATTTCTATCTCATTGCATTGCATTGCATGATAACAGAGCTTCGTTGACTTCATCAACCTTACTTATATGACTACCAACGTATTGATCGATAAGACCTCCACGTTCACCTATTTTGGGTAATAAGTAGGATTCTACCCCTACCAGATAGGTCCCAGGTACCTAAGGTAACAACAACTCTAAACGATTTCCCGCTCCAGGACCTGCCCCCCAACTACGCAAAGAAGAGGAAGAAGAAGAATAGTTAAATGAAATTAACGAAATAATTAATATTGGACAACAATAATAAAACATGAATGAAACCTGACGAGAACTCCAGTGTCCTCATGTCCTAGCTATGTTTCAGATTCTTGCGTTCCACATAAATATGTGCTGTGCGACCCCGATGGATAGATATATCGCATAAATCATGGAACAATGCTAGTTAGTTACTTAAAGGGTAGGGTAGTAAGGCTCTACCTACCCAGCCCAGGCATAATTTAGGTATTAGATAGGGACCTGATACGGGTGTAACTTTCGCGATGGTAATCGTCCTCATGATCCTGAATAGGTAATTATTCACTGGCAATAAGATTTAGGTATTATACACTGTATTAATTATTGATTGTCAGGTTACACTTACACCCACGGCAGAAATGCAGGTTCCCATCATCAATATCCATCAGTAAACAGCATGTGGAAAAATAACTTGACGGCGCTTTGCCCTTCCCCTAACTGTTAGAACCTTTTTTGCTGTCATTGCCACCTGCAGCCTGCAGCAATACTGTAGATTCTATAAAAAGCTGTGGAATCCTAAGGCATTCAGGACGGAATTTACCTGACAGCGGAAGATAGAAAATGTTCAGATTACAGTACACTGGAATCAGGAGGGAAGATTTGTTTGATATTACAAAGTCCAGGTTCTAGTGACCTAGCGAGTTACCTGCTCCAGTCAAATTCGACAAACACGACACGACCAGAGACATGTCCCAAGGCGAGAATGTTGGGCGGGTATCTATCATAAGCGCATCGGTACTCCGATAGGAGCCAAAGGGGGTCTTCCGAGTCTCCTCCGGTCACCCATGGCATCTTGATCGCTATACCGGTAAGAGGACCTGACTGGATCAGCTGGGTAAACCAGGCAGAAAAGGCATCTTCGCCGGACGGAAGTAGTCCTTGATCGGGCTTTCCGTGGAGCGTGTTTTGAGTCTCATCATTACCAAGATGATGATATAACCAGCTTGCCATCAGGAGAGAAGATCAATTTTTATCAACCCCTTCTGTATAACCCTTAACTATCTGGATGGCCACACCTGTTGCTATATTCCAGAGGATGATATCGTCTTTTGATCCCACTGCAATGAGCTGGTCGTTGGGCGAGAAGATTAGGACATTAACATTCAGCCAGGTCTTAAGGGTGCCACCAGTTGCTATACATTTACGCCCCGTTGATGCTAGCATCTTGCCATCGTGTGAGAAGGCCACAACATATTCTCCACGAGACTTGAGTGTCTCCACTACTATACCTGCTGCTATATCCCAGAGTATGACAGTGCTATCATAGGATGTTGATGCAACCAGACTGTCGTCAGGAGAGAACAATACGTCATGAGTTACTAGTTGAATGGCGCTCAAGCATCTATATGGCCATAGCTGTTGCTGCATCCCAGAGCTTAATAGTCCCATCCAGTGATGCTGATGCAACCAGCTTGCCACTATGTGAGAAGGATATATTGCTGAGTCTGCTTGCATGATCATTACATATCATTGGGTCTGTGGAAGAGTCAAACTGTCCCATCTGATGTTGCCAACGCAGCAGGTACCTTGCCATCGCATGATAGGGCTCCATTCACAACAGTAAGCATCTCTGCTTGCTCCTGTTGCTAGGTTCCAGAGCACAAGACCCCATCATCTGAAGCTAACACGATTAGCTTTTCATCATTTGAGAAAACCACATCATAGACTTCACCCGTATAGTGTTCAAGTATCTGGGTTTGGGCGCTAGTTTCTGCATCCCAGATGCGAACTGTGTTGGAAAAATGCTGACGCAACTAGTTTGCCATCAGGTGAGATGTCACCTTAGCCTGAAGCCATTCGACAAGGCCATCCATGCCCTCGATCTTCCTTGAAGACTCCTCTGACAACTCCTTCGTCCCCTGATATCGGTTCCAGAAGGCGAGCCTTGAAAGCCGGCCATTTATGCGCCATCTGCTCGGCAATACTGCCTCGAACTTCCCGACATGGCCAACATCTCTATCACCTGTGGCAAAGAAGAAGCTTGCTGCAAGAAAACATTTGTCGTAGTATTCTCGGGCAATTGTTCCGGCTATCGTAGACCCGCTCAGCCACTTGACCCAGAAGATATGCCGTCCGTCATTCCCGCTCGCCTATGTTGTGATCTGCCAAAGGAGTTTGACTCGGGTGTTGGGAAGGCAGAGAGGATCGGTATCTTTTCTGTAAGCGTTAAAAGAAGCCTGTGCAGCGGACGGCAGCAGTCGAAGTAGATCGCCTGGATGAGCAGAATGCAGAATAGCGTCAGTCGACCAAGTCATTGATTATATATATCACCTCCTGCCTTGCAGGCTGCTGAATACATTTGTGATACTTCCCTGCTTTACATAGTCCTGCTTGGTTACCTCGATTGTCATTCCCTGAGAAGGTCGCGGTAGCTTGCAGGCTGGTCATTTTCCATGTCGCTCTGGGGCCTGAAAGTCGGAGCATGGAGAGCGGTGTGGCGGATTTCACGAGGTCTAGTTGTATGTGCTGCGCGACTACACAGTCTGTCTCACGACGACGTGATCCTGCCCTTGCGTTCCCTCCCTCTTTCCCCATGTGCCATGTTGAATGTGTTTGTTTGGATAGCCATTGAATTAGCTGTAGCAAGACTTTCGGAACAAGACATCCCCAAAGCTCAAGACATATTCTCGATCGGATCCAAGAGCTCTTCGCGGACGCAGAAGGCAGGCATATCGAAAAGATTCCAGCAGAGACGCGCTCCCTCAGAACAGAGCCCTTCTGTGCACGATCTGACAGCTGACCTCGACGCGACCCTCGCATCGCTGCACCAGAAGATGCGTGAACTCGCCCTCAGACGCCAAGGCAAGGCAGGGTTGCGACAAAGGAGAAATAAATGGGTCCTGTGCGAAGAGAAGCATTTCTCTCGGTTGATCGAGGATGTCAGTGGTTTGGTCAACGATCTTGTCGATCTGTTTCAGCGGAACACCAACGACGGTTGTGCGAGATCGAGGTATCGGAGATGGACACGCACGATAATAGCCTCCTATTACTCAAGGACGTAGCAGCAGACCAAGTTACTGAGTGATGCTATCTCAAGGGCGACGGGAGATCCCATCCCTCACTCTTACAATATTTCGTTTTCAGGGAACAATAACTCGGGTTTTCAGCTTGGACGCAACGCGGGCATCATTAGCGGCCTGCACTGGGGAGGGACTACTTCAGAAGAACAGTTAAAGCATTCCTAGAAAGGACTCTATTATCATCACGTAGACTTCAACGTTAACTCGTTTGGATCCTACATATCATCATGTTACGTATCTACCGTCATCACTCATCGAGGCTAGGACCTCTATCCTCAAAAGTCATAAATTCTTCATCACGGGCTTCCTCACCCATCACCGCTTTCCAGGCCGCTTTGACAGCGTCGATCATCCTGTCATCGAACGCAATGTCGAGACTAGGCGGTGGAAAGTAGACAATCCGGTCAGATCTCGCACTTTTCCAAATGCTCGCACCAGGACTGTCCTTCTCACACGACAGGCCTAGCTGTGTGTAGCGCAGCGTCCACAATACAACTGGTTCATCATCAGAACCTGCAAAGGTCTGCAACAGTTTGCTGACCGCTGCATCAAGCAGGGATTGGCCTTCGTCCCCGGGAACGGACACGCTTCCATAGACGACACCTGTTGAGCAGACCAAGTCAGTAACTTGATTTACCCCAAAGAACAAGAAATAAAAAGAATGGAAATTCATCGCTCTTCATCAGGCTGTCAGAGGTTAAAAGGTTTCATCAATGTGAACTCAGGCAATGTAGATAAGTATTCGTTTTTAGTCATCATGGAAGAGCTGGACGGAGATCAAACGCATAGAAACAAAAAAAGGCTACTCACATTGTCCATCGGGGCACTCGCCCGTGTCACTGGAATGAACAAGAAGATAGACAGGAGGCTCTGCACCCTGTCCACCCGAAAGCTCCTTTCCTGGAAAAACGACGACGGTCCCTGCAGGTATGGGACCACCTTCTGCCGTCGCAGGAAAAAGGCTCTTAAGGGATGAAGAGACTATAGTGATGCAACGTGCCACTTTGGCATTCACCAGTTCAGGACGCTCTGCCTCTGCAGGGAGGTCCCATCGCGAGCCCACGACAAACTTGCTTCGGATGGACTCCCCATCTGAAAGCTTCAGACGGAGGAACGTCTCCTGTGAGCCATCATCCGGGACTTCAACCGACTGAATATCTCGATTCAGGACGTACACACCACCGCCCACTGCAAGCGCGCGACAGCCCACCTGCGCGATTTCGGAGCCGCCACCCCATTTAGTGAGCAGACTACCAAAGCCAGGGCCAAAGACGCCTATAGAACCAAGATGTCTCTTGATGCGAGGCACAGCAAATCTTGCAGAGGTCTGTTGCGGAGAAGACTGACTTAGTGAGAGAGAGAGCAAAGGATCATGCAGTTCAGAGGGGACCTGAAATCTGGACGTCAAGTACTCTGCGAATGGTAAGTCGAGATCCTCCTCGCTAGCAGAAGAATCATCGCCGCCGTCCTGCGGGTTGTGGCTGATGTTTCGGAGGAACTTAATGAGCATCCTCTTCGCCTTGACCGAGATGGAGTCATCAGCGAAGATGTCTTCCCGGCTACTGGGAATCCGATGCAGACGAGCGGATACATCCGCATTCGACTGCGGAGTGTCTTCTGCGGCAGTGGGGCCTGAATATATCCACCAGCTTCCTACGGCTTGGAACTCCAGCTGCCGATAGACCTTGGATGACACAAGGCTAGGAAGCAGCTTCGACCGCGAATAGATCAGATATGGAGACAAGGAGAGCGTGTAAGCTCGTGAGAAGGATAGCTTCTTCTCCGCATCTGGTGAAGTTGGGCATGAGTAGATCGAAACTTCCTCAAATGGCTCCTGGCCAGGTTCTGCGCACATCATTCATCAGCATGCTTTCAGACCGGAAACATTGCCAGAACAAGGAATAAGCATACCTTTCTTCAACCGATCTACCCACTCTTCCGCCTCCTGGAGGCTGAATG
The DNA here is from genome assembly GCF_041956645.1 of Rasamsonia byssochlamydoides. Lineage (NCBI taxonomy): Eukaryota > Fungi > Ascomycota > Eurotiomycetes > Eurotiales > Trichocomaceae > Rasamsonia > Rasamsonia byssochlamydoides. The sequence goes on along the minus strand of NW_027192387.1, from coordinate 504,223 downwards.
CAGCTTCCGGGCCTCCATAGTAGGGATTTTTGTCGACATGGAGAACTTTCTTACCTGACCGCGATAGCGCTCTGTAGACGTGGAAGGTTAGTAACAGGGCTATAAAACATCGAATGCGAAAGAGGGCACAACCCACAGTGCGAGGAGAGACTGGGCAAGTCCAGTCCCGGAAATTACTATATCCCACTCAGTGTCTGACAGGGACTCCATGTTGACAGGAAGCGAGAATCAGCTTCCCCCAAAACGGGCACGAGCTCTACAGTCTGAGTCTTCTCCCCCAACTACCATCACGTTGGGTGAAGAGTAATAAGAAGCCTCTCCTGTTCCACAATCCTTCCCATTTGTGTGTGGAAGGGGAGACACGGCTCCATGTGTGATGGAAAAATAGTAAAAAAACTTTCACTGTGGAAGTTGCAGAATAAATGCTGCCGAACTAGTGGGTCATGTGACTCCTATAGCTGGTCTCCACATGCAGTGTCAATATATTCCTCCTGAGCTTGCCCTAGCCCTTGGATTTCCTCATATTAAAAAGTCCATTAAATAATAAGGCATTTGTTGGGGGATCTGCAAGGTAAATTTCTTGATATTTTCTATCTACCTATATACCCTACAAGTTGTTTGTGATTATGAAGATCTGAAAACAAATTGGCCATCGATCTCGCATGTCGCGAAGATATATTAGCTAAATACGGTTAGACCAACTGAGTTCAACACTAAACATTTCTTTGCGACCGCACGCCAATTCCTTTTCCAATTCACCACCACTCCGAGCGCTCTGCGCAGACACGCTGCAGTTCTCGACATAGCAGTATTGTCTCCTATCGACATGCCTTCATTGGCTGTCTCATGGGAGTGGTAGATATGATCTGTCACCCTGTATCTGCTGCTCTGGATGGAAACATTTGATGTGAGCGGTTCGTTTGTGGTGATACATTCCATTCATTTCTAGCTATCAGCTATTGTGTTGTCGTAAACCTGTGCCGTAGCAGATCCTGCACCTCCAAAGAATAGTAAATCTACTAGCAACCCTTCGAGGCGGCTGGTGTCGAGGAAAGACTGCCACTTTGACGCGAAATATTTGATGGGCGTCGTGGACTTTTGTGCCCTCTGTCTCTGTAGCCAGAAGGCCAGATACATGTTCCCCCCAACAGTGGGAATATCGTACGTATGCTGGTGCATACACTATATGCTCGTGTGTCTGAACTGCTGTCAGACCTGAATCGTGGCCTTCCGTATCTCAACCTCGGTCCGTACGACAGCGACTTCAATCTTCTGCACCCTCCTCCACGACTCTGGCCCGAATGATCTTTACCGGGTCAACAGGTCTGTCTTCGGAATCCGTCTTAACAAGTCCCATACGCTGAATGACCCTCATGCCACTCTTGACCCTGCCAAAAATCGTGTGCTTGCCATCCAGCCATGGCGTGGGAGCCAGAGTGATGAAAAACTGGCTGCCGTTCGTGTTCGGACCGCTGTTCGCCATGCTCAACACCCCTGCCCCAGTATGTTTCAGTCCCGGATGGATCTCATCCTCGAATTTTTCACCGTATATCGAAGTTCCTCCTCTGCCGGTGCCTGTGGGATCGCCCCCTTGGATCATGAAGTTGGGAATGATGCGGTGGAAGATGACATTGTTGTAGTACCCTCTCTGAGCAAGAGTTGCAAAGTTCTTACACGTCTGGTGACATGGAGAAGTCAGCAATACGCTTATCCAAAGCCAGCGGGGCGTTCGTACCTTGGGCGCGTGTTCATTGTAGAGTTCTACAGTGAAGGAACCCTGTCGCCTGTCAGTCGCGGAACGCACAGTAAGATCTGCTGGATGGCATCTCACCATTGTTGTGTCAATCACAACGTCGGTCGCCATTTTGCCTGTATTCTCTGGCGAAACAGAAGGCCCGATTTTATCGTAAATTATGTTGTAGTGGGGGAAGATATTCAACTTCCAACTTGTCCTCAGTCTCCGGGCGGGTGTGTGTCCAACCCGCAAGTCTTGGCAGATTGTAGACATCAGCGGCACAGCCACTTAACCAACATCACTCGTGAAGCTGCTTTGGAACTCGGTGCCCTCGACTTTTCTGTTTATCATTATGGCCAATGTTTTACTGGGACTTATTTTATGATCCGAGATTTATATTTCCTGATTCTCCTTTCCACTGCCCAAGGCGGCGCGCGTCGCGCTGCACGCCTCGAAACTGACATCCATCATGACGACTGTTAGCCCCATTGCGCAGTTTTTAGGACATGTGATCTACGAATTCGAGAACGTCAGGCCTTTCCTTCCAACATACGGTCATCTGATCCTGTCCGCTCTATTTCCGATCTATACGGGAGCCCATGCGTCACTGTCAAGGCCGTCGTCGGCCGCCAAACCGCCGAAGAAGCCCAAAGACGATTCTCACTCTGGAGACGAGGAAGAAAATGAAGGGAAAGATAATTCGCAAAAAATGGAAGGCTTGGAGCCATCAGACGCTCTGATGTTCCCTCTGATGGCCGGTCTGACGTTAGGTGGCCTTTACCTGATCATTAAGTGGTTGGAGGATCCGGCCATTCTGAACAAGATCCTGAGCTTCTACTTCTCGCAGATGGGGATATTCTTCGCCACAGCTTTTCTGAAAGATGGACTTCTGGTATTAAGGTCGTTTATCTTCCCTTCGCGTTACCGGCATGGCGGCCGTATCTGGAAAGCCAAACAGTCACAACGTATTTTTGCAGTTGCTGAAGAAGAGGACAATCCAAATCTGCAGAGTGTCCATGTCCGTCACTCACCACTTCCAGGGATTCTGGGGGCCATTCCCTTACCAAGCTCGATATTGAGCTTTCTATGGTTCTGTCGTGGTCTTGCGTATCAGAAGGTCACATTACGGGCTCATGTGCGTGGTGTTCTGGATATCAAGAGTCGTCTTGGTCTTCTTGATGTCACCGGAGGAGCTATAGCTCTAGCTGCTATCGCATACTTCGCCTTTGTGACCAAGCCGTGGTGGTTGACTAACCTCCTAGGTTTCAGCTTTTGTTATGGCGCCTTGCAATTCATGTCACCTTCCACCTTCTGGACAGGGTCCTTGATTCTGGGCTCACTGTTCCTGTACGATATCTATTTCGTCTTCTTCACTCCGTTGATGGTGACAGTGGCGACAAAGCTGGATGTCCCAATCAAACTGTTGATTCCCCGTCCACCAAGCCCAGATGAAGCCCCGGATAAGATGTCGCTGGCTATGTTGGGATTGGGCGACATTGTGATCCCAGGCATGATGGTGGGATTGGCATTGCGCTACGATCTTTACCTCTATTACAAGCGCAAAGGCATCCAAAAGGCACAGGCTGCAGGCACGGGGGAAGAGTTCATTAAAGCTGAATATCAGACGGCAACTGGTGGTTGGGGGGAGCGCTTTTGGGCTCAACAAAAGCCCTCTCACGAGCCCAGGCTCCATCCTCCGTATCCGGATGCTCAATCCTTTCCGAAGACTTACTTCCATTCCAGTCTTGTTGGCTACACGATCGGCATGGTCATCACCCTACTGGTGATGCAATATTCGAACCATGCGCAACCCGCTCTCCTGTATCTTGTTCCAGGCGTTCTCATCTCACTATGGGGTACAGCACTCGTGAAAGGCGAGCTTCATTTGATGTGGACGTTTTCAGATTCCACGGAGGACGACGAGGATGCTGAAGTCGACAAGGACAATAAGCGGAATGAGAAGGGGGAAAATGCCGACAAAGGTGTCCGTCGGAGCCTATTTGCCCGCATTATGTCCGGTGATGCCAAAAGCCTCCCAAGCGTTTTGGAAGGGTTCGAGAAGGCCGAAAAGAGCACTAAATCGCCTGTCCTGCCAGACAATGATGTTTCCGAGGATGCTGCGGGAGAAAGCCACATCTCGAAAAGTTCCCGGGATGACAAGGTAGATGAGCGCAGAGAGACCAATCTCATCTCATTCTCGATCTCACTACCAAGAAGGAAGAAAGCGCTTCTTCAACAAAAAGATCTCGCGGACAGCAGCAGCGCGTTGTCTGCGGTTGAACCAATAGGGACTGTGTCTGTGTCATCTGCAATCGAGCGGGACGGCGAGCCTCCGGCTAAGAAGAGACGACCCAGTCCTAAAAATACTTAGTGATTGCAGTCGATACTGCAGGCATAGACGACAGGAGAATGGTAATTGACATATATTTCAGGGGTATCTAGGTTCGATTTCTGGCATTGTTCATTCGTGTTTTTACTGCATCATGGGCGCTTCATGGTGAAAATGGGAGATAGGTCTTTTTTAATAATGGTATCTAGACAGATATTAATTGGGAACGACAAATTACGTCTATTTACTAGCGTACAGTCCTGTTACTTTGGTATCATCATAGATTGCTCTCTCAGTCATTTTGAAGTCTGAAACAGGAGCATGGATGGATCATTATAATGCCTCCAAGATGCCCTTAACTTGTGCCCATCTTTGTGCAGAGACATCTACGAGTTGTCTCAACTCCTCCTTTCCCACAGATATACCTCCATTCTTCTCCATGCTCACGATCTTTGTCTTTTGAGGTGCTTTTGGATCCTGATCAACCACTATACATATCCGCTCCTGGCATAAGCTCTCTTCGAATCCGTCGGGATCAGCCAGGATCCATCTCTTTGGTTTCGTCTCTTTCTTTTCCTTATCCGCATCCGCATCAGGAATGACGACGGCCCTCCAGTTCGCTGCCGCGTCGGCTTCGAAGACACAGTATGAGCTGGCGATGGGCATTCCTCGCAAGTTCAGTCTCTTCGCCTCTGATGCCTCGTCTGAGCACAGAACCATGTCATTATCCACATCCCACCATGCCTTGGGCAGCTTCGTATCCCGCAATGCCGCTACGACAGCCGCCCAGGCGGCATCGAAGGGGTTTCCAGCCAAAGAAATAATCAGGACGTCGATGTATAGAACCCAGAAACCCTTTATTTCCGGCGGAGGTGCTCCAGAGACGCGTTCTTCTGCTTCTCCCTCAGTTTCCATCCGTTCTTCGCCTTCCTTCTCGCGCTCTATAGCGGAAAGGTCCGGCGGGTGATACCAGATGCGCAGGTCCTCTGCACGGACGAGACGCGAGGTATGTAACAAGGAGAGAATCTGATGTGAGAGGGACTGCGCGAGCGCAGATGGTGGAGCACCGGGTATGAAGCCCGGCGCACATCCCGTACTCAAGGACAGATTCGGTACCAGGAGATTGAGGTCTCGAATTTGGTCGTCATCGTCATCATAGTCATCGCCGTTGTCAGCTCTATTGTCGGATTCAGTTTTCCTCCGCTTTCTCGCCCCTGAGGATGAAGATACCGCCCACGAGGCAATATCTTCCGTATGTAGGATTTCTGCCCGCACGCCGCAGACTGCGGCCGTGTCGCCAACTCTGACCACCGCACTGCCGTTCGTATGCGTCAGGGAGCCAGCATTTGCTGACGTGACACGGAATTGCAGCGGCGATCGGCCGTTGGCCCGGATCGAGGGCTGGTTGCTTGAGGGAGGAGGCGACAAGTGGGCGAGGAGGTAGGCGTGAGGTTGAAGTCGCGCAAACTGCGACGGGGGAAGAGAGAGCGAGGGGGGAGAAATGGCTGTTGACGGCTTTGTTTCTGCAGCAGCAGCACCGCCTTGTGCAGCTGGAGCCATGGTTTCAATCTCAGAATTGAGAATTTGGGCCTCAATGGTCGTGGACAACTGGCGCTTGGTGGTGGATCTTCTGCTTGTAGATTTCATGCGGCAGAATTATTTCGATCTCCAAGGCGGTGAGATCGACTATCCAAACGATTTATCCACCACTGTATGAGACATTATTGGATATGAGTCGGTAGATAAAATTCTACGGAAATACAGCTAAATCTTTTTCTAGTCGATACAAGAGGGAAAAAAATTATGTCCACGATCTAGTTTTTATTAATGATGCGACAGCGATGCGATGTAGTCAACAACTGACCTTTAAGAGGGATGCGATCTATTCTCTCCGACAATGCTGAGTTATTACTAATAACTATGCCATAGAAAAAAAAATACTGATAGCGAGTATATTTCTGAGAGATAATTGCTGATTGCCTTGGTAATACATTAAAACGAGAATATTCTTCATTAATATTGTCATTGAGTATGCAGACGACTTGCTTAATTGGGAATTATTACATGTAATTCCGGGCATCCAGTCAGAAACCAGAGGGTAGAATAATATCGTCATATACCTACTAGGTAGATACCTAGGGGTAGTGTCGGACGTGAACCACGACGATGTTAAGCGCTGCCTGCAGAGACAAATTAGGAAGTAATAATAATGGTCCATGACCGCCTCAGCGGCTAAGAATTTCCTTCCTGATAGAGCAGCCACTGTGCGGGTAAGCCGCATGACTCGGTTCGTACCCCTCCTGACTGGCATACAACAATACGCATTGCAAACTCCTCGTCTTTCCTGGCTGAAATTATTCAGCGGCAGCACTTGTATTCTTCGGGCATTTAATTATGTACCACGACAATATTAATGAAGGTTTCACACTGACAGCAATCGCGTCCACTGTCAATGGGAGACCCCGCCTTAACCGATCAATGCGACGGCGGATCACAGACTTGCAGGTTCGGCCCTCTAGTCTCCGCGTTCTTGTTTGCTCTACTCCAATGAGATGCTAATACCATATACTAGCCCCTCGAGCCAGGACATGTCCTCCACTCAGATGGCTGACCTGCATGTTTCTTCAGCTGTGTCCACACGCTACTGCTAAGCTGGGACCTCTATCACCTCCAGCAGTCGTCTCGTCACCCTTATTCGACAACATCCACGAGTACAAGGCGGTAAATCGTATTCTCTCATTCGTCCAAGCCCTGTCTTGACGATTTGAATAGCTCTAAATCCTGGCTGTGATCGCCGGTCAGGACTGGTCGCTGTGATTCTTCACGCGTCCTGCAGAATGGTCCTGCATACGTGAGAAGTCAGTCGCCGTATCATCTGGCTCACCACCAAAGAGACAAGACCTGACCAATATGGACCGTTCGCTGGCGAGCGCACCTTTTGGACGCGCAGCCACTTCTGGCCTAGGGCCTGACAGTGGTACCCTTATTCGCCAGCGATCCATGTCGAGATCCCTGGTCACGTCACTCAAATAGTTACACTTTCCACTGCTTCAAGGGTCTCTGCATAGCACGTTCGGGTAGCATCCCGGATAGCCGCCTAACGAGCGCCGGGAGATCGATGAAGCCGGCTGTCTGGACCCAGAATGCCTGCTGCAACGACTCAAGCTTCCCCGCTCATAAAGTACAATTACACAGGCAATCCCAGTAGCAAGGCCGTTCGTCCATTTTCCGCTTGTGTTGCCTCCATTTGGAGCTCCGGCATGAGTCTTTATCTCTTCACTCTCGTTTATGAAAATAATCAGAACCATTTTAAACAAGTACTGCGAAGCGCGAGCGTTATTGCGGTTGTTGATCGAGTTAATTGCATCTGTACACAAGCGCTCGGGAGCATTGCACTCTTCTATCTTTTGCATATATTATTTTCAAAGACTTGGACCAGCGCAAACTTCGACCAGGACCTCATTACCCCGTTTTTGAATAAGCACCATCCACGCATGCATGATTCGATGACATGAGAAAAACGACACCGGTGATGTGATAAGAGGTATCGCGAAAGCTTCGAGGCTAGCTAAGATAAATCCACAAAACATCCCACCAGCCCTTTTGCTTTTCTTGTTCCTTCAGGGTCGCCAAGATGGCCGACAAGGTATACGAATCAGTCGTTTCGCTGGCGAAACGCATCAATGTCCCGATCACCGCCTCAACCACACCGCAGGAGATTGCGGAAATGCAAGAAGATCCGTGGTCCCAGTCCGGCAAGTATGCACTGGGCTGGGTATATTTCTCCGTTGTCCTGCTGGTTATTACTTTTGTGATTCGAGTATACAATGTTTGGGGTGATCGGATACGCATAGCTTTATACAAGGAGTCGGCATCGAAATCGCCTTACGATGCTCCATCTGGTTCGGAGCAGGAGCTCGCAAGCGCTGCTACAGATAGTTCTACCAAGCAATTTTTCCCGTCTCACGGCCCCCTGCGATCGCGCACGGAGCAGTCATCGATCTCCACGATCGCACCGCTGAACAACACCATTGCCTTCGTCCGATGGATCTTCTATAGACCAATTCCCGTGCTCAGGATCTGGAAAATGGAGATTGTTTTCCCATCTCTGGGCGTGACGGCCCTAGTGCTCGCTGCATTCACCTTCGTTACCCTCTATTGTTTCGTTCCCCGGCCGCTGTACTATTCGAGTATCTCCTTAGGGTCCCCGCCGTTGGCGATTCGAGCTGGTATGATAGCGGTGTCTATGGTGCCGTGGATCGTGGCACTCGGCACAAAGCCCAATTTGGTGAGCATGGTGACTGGGATTGGCCCGGAACGACTCAATGTCATCCATCGATGGCTGGGTTATCTCTGTCTCTACCTCAGCCTCATCCACATGATTCCGTTCTTCGTTACGCCTGTGTGGACAGATGGTGCTCTTCCCATATATCAGATGTACCTCCCAACCAACATATACATTTATGGTACGGGGATAGCAGCGTTCGCGCCTTTGGCATTCCTATGTGTCCATTCGCTTCCGATCCTGCGCACGTGGGCATATGAACTCTTCGCCTATGTGCATGCCCCAGTGGCCGCCATATTCCTAGCCTTGCTCATCTGGCATTGCAAGAGCTTCCTGTCGACGGGGAATTACGTCTATGCAACGATCGCCGTTTGGGTCTTCTGCTATCTCATTCGGGTCTTCTACCTCAACTGGTCCAGTCCTTTGCGGCTTTCTTGGCTGATTGGAGAGGAATCCGCGGTGACGATACTGCCAGAAAACGCGGTAAAAGTGACTATTCCGACACAGATGAGGTGGAGACCTGGCCAATATGTTTATCTGCGAATGCCGGGCATTTCTCCTTTTGAAAATCACCCATTCACCATAGCTTCGCTATGCAGTGATGATTTCCCGTCGAGCTACGGCCCAGAATACAGAGATATGGCACTTGTGTTTCGACCATTTCGCGGCTTCACGCGCAAGGTGCTGGAAACAGCGAAGAGGAAAGGTGCTTTCAAGATCTACCGAGCGTTTCTGGACGGGCCTTACGGAGGCATGCAGCGAGAATTGGCTGCCTTTGATGATGTCGTCTTTTTCGCAGGAGGCAGCGGTATCACGGCGATTGCGAGCCAGCTCCTAAACTTGATCAAGAAGATGAGGGACGGCAAGGCCGTGACGAAGAACGTACATGTGATCTGGGCCTTGAAGCGCCCAGAAACGATGGAATGGTTCAAGGAAGAACTGCGGATCTGCCGAGAATTCGCGCCCCCTGGTTCCGTCCATTGCCAGTTCTACCTCACGGGCGAGGACAAGTCCCGGGCAGCGGCTGTGGTCAACGAGGCCAACGAGATATTGCAGGGGGTCTCCAGCAAACGGAATTCGGCGTGGATCCGAGAGGAAGCCGCAGGGGATCTAGAGCGGGAGAAGGAGCTGCGACGTGAAAACGAGGATTCTATCACTGCGCTTCCGCAGGCCTATGTGGTGCCAGGGACGGGGTCGAGTCGTTACTATACTCCTTACTACCAGCCTTACCAGCCTTACCAGCCCTACCAACCTTACTACCAGCCTCACTACCAACCTCATCCAGATCCCTACGCCACAGCACAGCCAATCCACCACGGATTCGACTTCGGCTTCCCACCCAGCCCCAGCCTCAGCCCCATGATGACGCGAAACACCCTGACGCGCTTCGCCTATCTTCCGCGACAGAAGCAAGACGGCTGGCGGACCGAGTACGGCCGCCCCAACATCACGCAGATGCTACGCGAATTCTCCAAGGGGTTCGGACGGCGGACATGCGTCTTTGTCTGTGGACCTCCGAGCATGCGAGTCGAAGTTGCCAATGCGGTAGCGCGATTGCAGCGTCTGGTCATGACGGACTCGTCCAAGGATGAGATTTTTCTCCATGCGGAGAATTACGCGATTTGATCTGTTTTCACGATTCCCCTATATATGCCTTGGATTTTTTTTTAAACGAACCATGCTGATTTTTCCTATTTTTATCTCTTTTTCATTCCCCGATATATCATGTTAGGATCTCTCATAATTGGCGTGGGTGTTTGTTAGGAAAAGGAACGAACGGGTCGGCTCAATAATATAATACCAATACCATCGATACCATCGGAAGCATCACATGGACAGTGACAGGACAGTGATGGCGCATTGTATATACCGAGTACATGTATGTACATACATTTTTCTCAATCAATCCAATCGTCTTTTGTTTGTTTATTCTCCCTCTCTCTCTCTCTCTCTCTCTCTCTCTCCCCCCCCCCCCCCCCCCCCCCCCCGTCTACTTTACCAACCATAATGGATTTATACTCGCACAAAGAGCGGACTCAGCATAGTCAAATACAAATGGTCAAGTCAAAGCTTGGTCAATCAAATCAAATCAAATCAATCCATTGACTTGTGAGAAAGAAACCGAATATAGTCTATTCAAGTCTTGGTATCTACCTAACCTAAGCGTGTATATATATCATGCATGCATGCACGGGGGAATGAACCAAAAGACTAAGTAAAAGTGCTTCTGACAATGTATGCAAATACTAGAGGAAGGGGAATCTACTAGGAACGTCAGAGAAAAAAAAGATAGGGATATCATGTTATGTGCTGTTTGTTCATACTCCAGACAAAGTCAGCGTCACGACTGTAACACCTCGTCTGCTTTCCGTTTCCGTTTGGTAATTGTCGTTGATGATGCTGCTTCTGCTGCTGCTGTTTCAACTCCATCGTCGTCACTGTCAAGTGTACGACTGTCAACTAGATGCTCGACGCCATGCTCCTCCGGGTCGTCGTCTTCCGCTTCGACTTTTTCCCAGTCGTCATCGTCTTCTTGGTCTTCCTTCTCCTTCTCTTTCTTGCTTGCTCCGTTGTTATTCTCCTGCTGCTGCTCTTCTTCGTCATCCCAATGCAGATCCATTCTCACAATCCTAGCTCCACCGGGATTGAGTCGTCGGTAATATCCCTGCACCACACCCTCCTCGATGCGAAATCCGCGCGCGACATACCATCTCAGCGCTTCGTCGTTCGTCTCGTGCACGTGAGCCGTGACGGTGCGGATGTTGTAATGTCTCACGAGGGGAGAGACGCGATATGACGATGACGACGACTTGGAAGAGGCAGCACGTGGTGGAGGCTGTGAGAACAGGAGCGAATTGAGAAGAGAAGCAGCGACGCCGTTTCCGCGGTGTGGAGAAAGAAGATGAAGCGTCTGTATGTAGAGATTCGAGGGCGGATTTTTCCCTTTCGTCGTCTCTTCAGACCCGACGACCTCCGCAGGGAGCCGTTCCAGTCGACATCTGATGCCCCCAATGACCTTGTCGGTACCCACCCCTCCGGCTGCTGACCCTGACCCTGATGATGACCTTGCTCGTCCTGCAAAGGTGGGCTCAACCGAACCCGGCTCGGGCGCTGTTGTCACCGGATGGTCATGGTAAACTGCGACGCGCGACAGGGAGGCAATCACCGGATCTGTGATGCAAGCGGTGTAAAAGGAGCTCGGATAGCGGATCGGTAGAAGCAGGCCCGTTATGCGACTGAGGGAGGGGATATGAGCTGTGCGGACGGGGTCGATGGTGATATGCGGATGCGGAGTGGGGTAGCTGGGAGGATTCGACTCGGGGTACGGCGTAGGTTGGTAATTTGGATCGCCCAAAGTATGCGGTTTATTAGAAGGAGACGACGGGGCTGCAGAGGGCGGGAAAACCAGAGGAGGAGGGTGAATTGGGGGGCGGTTGGACGATGCCGCAGGAGGAGGGGAGGAGGCTGGCTGGAGATGCTGCGCCTGCGATTTGGCGAAAAACTGGAACGCCATGGCAGAAGCTGCAGAAGCACAGTGGATTCAGAGAGATTGTATGAACAAATATGCAGCTGAATTCTCCATGAGATTGTGCCCTATATATGGAGAACAAGCCTGGCGGTGAACAGGAGCCGACGCAAACCGTAATAATAATAGCGCGTTGCGAGCGGATGCGGAGAAAGCAATAGTATGGGAAACTAATGATTGATAAGATAAGATGGCGGCCCGGAAAATGTTAGTGACAGGAGGCGTTCGCTGGCGTCGTTTTGGAAGTTAAACTACTCTGGAGTAATTCCCGCCGGGGAGGACGGAGCATCAACAGAGCCTAGTCTTGGTGATATCATCTGCTGGAGATTCAGCTTCAGCTCCGATTCCCTCCACGGGGCAGCCCTGGTGGTGCTGAGGCGTCTTCATTCACGGTCATCAGGTTCGTCTCTCTGCCAACGAAGTCACCGCATTGGGCTGCTGACGTGCGTACATTCTTGCGGAGTCTCCGCGCACCACCCATCACCTCTCTATTGCGAAAACCAGCTGACCGCTTGGCCAAGCTGCTCCACAGGAACAATTACCTATTGACTTCCCATTATTGATGACTTGGAAGCTGTCTCCCTCGAGCTCCGTCGTATTAATTTGGACCTCCGAAACCACTACAACCCATCCCGCGAACTTCTCCCCTGCGAAGCAAAACGCACCGAATTCGGACTCTTTTCTTTCCTTTGTTCAACAGAAATCAGTCGCATGGAAGGGAGATTGTCGATTTGATGATTTAATAGATGTGTGAGAGCGGGACGCGGCAAGTCTCTTGCTGCTGAGTGTGCGTTTGATCTACCTGAGGTCGGTTTACGTCTTCTATTCACCCAGCATTCAATGGCCCACATTTTAGTGTCATTGATATCGAACAAAGAAATCCTGGAATTCCAAAAGACAGATTTTTCTTTTCTCTCCATCCTGCCAGCCCAACTCGAGGGGTCTCCTTGTTACTAGCACAGCCTGTTTGCGACACCCTTTCGAGCCATCTTGTTGAGACTCAATCCGGTCGAGACTGGCAATATTCTGACAGAAACAGCAGTTTAGGAGGATTCGATATGGCTGGACCAGAATCTCCCGAGACGACTACAGGCTCACAGCCTCTTCCCCCAGGCACGATAGCGAAGTTGGTAGGTTTCTTCTTTCATCTTTATCAATCCTGTATCTATATCTGACTGACAGCTCTAGACGAGCGACATCCTCAATGACACCTTTTACAACATCATTCATGACATCGTCGCCAAAGTACATCGCGATGAGAAGATTGCTCGCATGCGGTCGGCCGTCATCGTCGCCCGACAAAAAGCTGAGGAAGAAATCGCTCGAATTCGAGAAAGCGAAGGAGGGAACAAGTCGACGAAGCCTGGAGATGCTGAATCAGCCGATAATCTGGAGAACGAAATCAGGGTCGAGACGGACGGTGCGATCTATGATGGTGGGAAGGTGTATCTCAAGGGCAATCCCCTTGTCACAACAAAAGAGATCATCTGTCCGCACTGTCGTTTGCCCCGTCTTCTCTACCCTACCGCCGGAATAGGCGCTCGCCCCCCTCCGGATCCATATCGAGAATACTGCCAGAAACACCCCCTCATCGTCAAACCGGGACACGACGTTCACGGCAACCCATTTGCGACAGACAAGCTGAACCCCAAGAAAAAGAAGCAATCCACGAATACGAATTCCAACACTCCGGTCTCGAGCCCGCCGTCCACTCCCGACGTTTCCGTCGGTAATTCATTCAAACAGACTGCTCCGGAGAAAGTGTCGTTTCCCACGGTCAAATGCCCCAATTGCCCCCGATACTTTGTCGTCACAAGAGTGGCCCAGCACCTCGATCGATGCTTAGGCTTGTCGGGGAGAAACGCAGGACGGAATCGGACCCCGCAAGAGAGCACTTCTAATAATACGTCCAATACTTCTGCGCCGCCAAAACGACCACGGGTCGACGATGATCTGGCACCGACCATTCCGAAGAAGAAGAAACCCAACACGCCCAAGAAGCTGTCAGGTCAAAAGCCGTCTGCCCCCAGCAAATTGAAGAACGGGACCACTCCGGACATGGCGGCGGCGGCGGAGTCTGCAGAACCTTCCAAGGCGCTCTCCGACGACGGGGAGATCAAACTCGAACCAAACGGGGTTTAGCCAGCTGTCCTTTTTCTCTTTTTCACGGTCATTTGAACACGAACGACGACAAGGAATTGAATTGACGATCATCCGTTTGCTGATGGGGTGAGGTGATACACATTTTTCCTGGGATACAGCCATTTTTCTCTTTCTCTTTCCTTCTCTTTCTCACTGGGATTATCATGACCATTTTTATCGTTCTCATTACTATTACTTTTTCATTATCTCATTCCATGATGACACCAACCAGGGATTTTATATTCATTCAGCATTCAAGGCGTCAAAGGTCAGAGGGGGGGAAGGAGGAGAAACTCATACCAACCAGCCTGCCATGCCCTTTTTTTTATTATTTATTTCTCCTTGGTTACCGTTTTTGCTTTTGGGGTAAAGTTGTTTATGTTTTGTACTGTACACTAGTTCATGTTCATGAGAATCCATTCACTACATACATACCTAATCTTGGTTTACTTTTTTTTTCTTTTCTCGTTGGAAAAAGAATGAGAAGAGAAAACCTACCTTGCATATCTACAGCTCACTCAGCTATTTTGGTTAGCATAAAGAACTGTCTTGACGTTATGATTGTTATTGTATGAAATGAATATCTTTGGGATCCGGCTAACTAACTGATGCAGAGGCCATTGTTATAACTATACAAGCCTTACAGGTCTCACTTTACTTGAGAGAATTTAAGTACCTATCCTATGTGTGCCTGGGACTCTTGGCCCCAGGCCTACCTAGAGTAGGTACATAACCTACTATATAAGTACATGTAGTTTTATTATTATTATTATTATTATCATCTCCTTCCCAGACGGGCTCCCTACTCATATCATATCATATCATATCATATCATATCATATTCCTTACCATACGATATATTCTTTCTCTTCACCATCTTTCTTGTATTGATTAGGTAGGTAGTATTTATTATCTACTTTCCGGGTGGGCGCCCTACTTTATATTCCTTGCTATATATAGGTAGTTCTTGCTATATATCCCAATGTTAGTGATATTTGTTTCCCTCACTGATGTATGTACTGATAGGGATGTTGCTGATTCGGCCAAAAAGTGGTGCTATGACACCAACTTCTTAAGAAGGTGAATCTGAACTATGCCAACAAGTG